>NC_069503.1:12615107-12815107 GCF_027579735.1 Bombina bombina | reverse complement strand
GACATGGGTGTAAAAAACATATGATGTGACAAACATATGCATGTGTATATGTTTTATATGTTTGTTTTCATCTCCATATTATAAAATGTGTCTCTATATATTTATATGGTGCATCTGTCCTACAAATGTGTATTGAATGTATCTGTACTTTATGTAAGTGGGCGTAGCGCTGTCGCTGCGTGAGTGTGTGTAAATCTGTGTCTCTGAATGAGGGTCTGTTAGATTTCTATCTTTGATCTGTGTCTGTGATTTGGGAGGTATCTGAGTGTCAGTATGTGATGTGTGGGTTTGTGTATACATATAATATGTGGGTTTGTGTATACATATAATGTGTGGGTTTGTGTATACATATAATATGTGGGTTTGTGTATACATATAATGTGTGGCTTTGTGTATACATATAATGTGTGGGTTTGTATATACATATAATGTGTGGGTTTGTGTATACATATAATATGTGGGTTTACTGTATACATATAATGTGTGGGTTTGTATATACATATAATGTGTGGGTTTGTGTATACATATAATGTGTGGGTTTACTGTATACATATAATGTGTGGGTTTGTGTATACATATAATGTGTGGGTTTGTGTATACATATAATGTGTGGGTTTGTGTATACATATAATGTGTGGCTTTGTGTATACATATAATGTGTGGGTTTGTATATACATATAATGTGTGGGTTTGTGCATTTAAAAGTCAGTAGTTGAGTTTTATGGGCTAACGCCGTAACATAAGACTCTT
This sequence comes from Bombina bombina, assembly GCF_027579735.1. Classification (NCBI taxonomy): domain Eukaryota; kingdom Metazoa; phylum Chordata; class Amphibia; order Anura; family Bombinatoridae; genus Bombina; species Bombina bombina. The sequence continues at coordinate 12,814,357 of NC_069503.1, read as the reverse complement.
AACTAAAGTGCTAAAAAGTACACTAACACCCATAAACTACCTATTAACCCCTAAACCGAGTCCCCCCCCCCCACATCGGAAACACTTAAATAAATTATTTAACCCCTAATCCGGAGCAGTTCCATCTTCAATCCAGCCGACGCGGAGCATCCTCTTCAAACGAAGTCCAAGCGAAGAATGAAGGTTCCTTAAAATGACGTCATCCAAGATGGCGTCCCTTGAATTCCGATTGGCTGATAGGATTCTATCAGCCAATCAGAATTAAGGTAGGAAAAATCCTATTGGCTGATGCAATCAGCCAATAGGATTGAGATCACATTATATTGGCTGATTGGAACAGTCAATAGAATGCAAGCTCAATCCTATTGGCTGATTGGATCAGCCAATAGGATTTTTCCTACCTTAATTCCGATTGGCTGATAGAATCCTATCAGCCAATCGGAATTCAAGGGACGCCATCTTGGATGACGTCATTTTAAGGAACCTTCATTCTTCGCTTGGACTTCGTTTGAAGAGGATGCTCCGCGTCGACTGGATTGAAGATGGACCCGCTCCGCTCCGGATGAATGAAGATAGAAGATGCCGCCTGGATGAAGACTTCTGCCGCTTGGAGGACCTCTTCTGCCCGGATCGGATGAAGACTTCTGCCCCTCTGGAGGTCCACTTGTGCCCGGCTGGGTGAAGACGGCTCAAGGTAGGGAGATCTTCAAGGGGGTAGTGTTAGGTTTTATTAAGGGGGGATTGGGTGGGTTTTAGAGTAGGGTTGGGTGTGTGGGTGGTGGGTTTTAATGTTGGGGGGGTATTATATTTTTTTTTTACAGGTAAAAGAACTGATTACTTTGGGGCAATGCCCCACAAAATGCCCTTTTAAGGGCTATTTGTAATTTAGTATAGGGTAGGGAATTTTATTATTTTGGGGGGCTTTTTTATTTTATTAGGGGGATTAGATTAGGTGTAATTAGTTTAAAAATTTTGTAATTATTTTTTTATTTTCTGTAATTTAGTGTTGTTTTTTTTTTCGTAATTTAGTTTATTGAATTTAATTGTATTTAATTGTAGGTAGCTTAGTTAATTTATTTAATGATAGTGTAGTGTTAGGTGTAATTGTAACTTAGGTTAGAATTTATTTTACAGGTAAATTTGTACTTATTTTAACTAGGTAGCTATTAAATAGTTAATAACTATTTAATAACTATTGTACCTAGTTAAAATAAATACAAAGTTGTCTGTAAAATAAAAATAAACCCTAAGCTAGCTACAATATAACTATTAGTTATATTGTAGCTAGCTTAGGGTTTATTTTATCGGTAAGTATTTAGTTTTAAATAGGAATAATTTATTTAATTGTAGTTATTTTATTTAGATTTCTTTAAATTATATTTAAGTTAGGGGGTGTTAGGGTTAGACTTAGGTTTAGGGGTTAATAACTTTATTATAGTGGCGGCGGCAGATTAGGGGTTAATAAATATAATGTAGGGTTCAGCGATGTTGGGGGCAGCAGATTAGGGGTTCATAGGGATAATGTAGGTGGCTGCGGTGTCCGGAGCGGCAGAGTAGGGGTTAATAATTATAATGCAGGTGTCGGCGATGTCAGGGACGGCAGATTAGGGGTTAATAAGTGTAATATTAGGGGTGTTTAGACTCGGGGTTCAGGTTAGGGTGTTGGGTGTAGACATAAAAAGTGTTTCACCATAGGAAACAATGGGGCTGCATTAGAAGCTGGATGCTGCTTTTTTGCAGGTGTTAGGTTTTTTTTCAGCCGGCTCAGCCCCATTGTTTCCTATGGGGAAATCGTGCACGAGCACGTTTAGCCAGCTCACCGCTACCGTAAGCAACGCTGTATTGAGGTGAGATGTGGAGCTAAAGTTTGCTCTACGCTCACCTTTTTGCGGCTAACACCCGGTTTAAAAAAACCTGTAATACCAGCGTTGTCTTAAGGTAGCGTAAAAAAAAAAAAGGCTCGTTAGCAACGCACCCCTGTTACCGCAAAACTCGTAATCTCAGTGATTGTTTTTGTTGTGTTTTTTATACTAACTAATTCACAAAATATACATTATACTTGTCATATTTGATATATAAGAAACGGTGGTGGTGGTGGTGGGAGGGGAGGGTTGTAGTGGACAGCTTTGCCTTAAAATGCCCAGGCCTATTTTTGGTCCCAGTCCGGCCCTGATTGCGCATGTGTTAGGTGTTCGTTTTTATTTTCAGGGAGTTATAGGAGTTACGGTGCTCACATATTCAGAGCAAGGCTTGCTGCGCCTGCCTATGTGTGGCGAGGTGAAAATAGAGTAAAATTTCTCCATTTTCGCCACGTAAGTCGGCACCGTATATGTGATGGCAAAACCAGACTAAACACCAGCAACGCCGCATATGTAATCTTGGCCTTAATGTGGTTGTAACCAGCAGTTTGTCTGTTTCAGTGGGTATTTTAGGGACCTTCATGGAAGTAAAGTAAAACATGAACGAATCGCTGGTGACTAATGTGTGTTTGCAGGTTTTTCAGTAAAGGTCCAGATTACAAGTAGAGTGCTATTTAACGCTCCTGTTTAACCATTAATTACGCTAGAAGTAAGCTTTTTGCGCTCAACGGGTTACGCTTGTATTATGAGTTGAAAGTTGTTTTCACTCGCACGCTAACCCAACAAGTGCAAAAAGCCAATTTTACACTATTGTGGGATCGTTCACGTATTCCCCCATAGAAGTCATTGGAGAAAAAAAAAATGTAAAAAACCTAACACCCTACTAGTGCGCAAGCCCAATTGAATATTCTCGAGTGCCCTAACATTTTCTTCACATAGAAGAATATGTTCTATTCATTCATAAATACATATTTCTATATATATCTGATGTTTTTTTTGGTACAATATATATCTATACCTATATAGGTGATTATATATAGTTATGTATTTATAAATAGATATTCCTATATATATCTGTATATATCTATAAGACATATTCTGCTATGTTAAAAATGAATATTGCATAAAAATGATTTCACATGTTTTTATCTACTTAATTGCAAAGGGTTCCAATGCATATACATATATATATTTCTGTGATTATATGTGTATATATGTCTGTAAATACACATGTACATACATAAATAAATGGCTTGGCTGTGCCTTCTTTTAAAATGTATGGTTTAATGTATCACTGCACTTACTCTATAAATATGGAATGTAAATTAGGATATCTGTTAAATCTTTATAGTAATTTTCTCTGCTATATACGTACCTAATAATGTCACCTAGATAACACATTCCTTAGAAATAGACCAATGTATTGGACAAATAAAGCACAATCTGTTAAAGGGACAGTCAAGTCCCAAAAAAACTTTTATGATTGAAATAGGGCATGTAATTTTAAACAACTTTCCAATTTACTTTTATCACCAATTTTGTTTTGTTCTCTTGGTATTCTTAATTGAAAGCTATACCTAGGAGGTTCATATGCAAATTTCTTAGACTTTGAAGGCCACCTCTAATCTAAATGCATTTTGACAGTTTTTCACCACTAGAGGGTGTTAGTTCATGTGTTTCATATAGATGACATTGAGCTCATGCATGAGAATTTACCACGGAATGAGCACTGATTGGCTAAAATGCAAGTCAAAAAAACTGAAATAAGAGGGCAGTCTGCAGAGGCTTAGATACAAGGTAATTACAGAGGTAAAACATGTATTATTATATCTGTGTTGGTTATGCAAAACTAGGGAATGGGTAATTAAGGGATCATCTATCTTTTAAAACAATGTGTTGACTGTCCCTTTAACATGTTTTTTTAATATTAGGCAACCATCGCACACTCAAGTTATGCCTTCAGAAAGCAAAGAATCCCAGAGAAGGTATTCACTTTTGTATACAACATGCAAACAGGTGAGCATAGAAAGCCAAGTGAACACTTATGGTTTAAGGACATACAGTATTTTCAGCCAAACAAAATCATACATCATGGACAGTCAAGTGAAGGTCAACAGTCAAGTGAACACACACATCATCCACAACCAAGTGAAAGCCTACAGCCAGGTGAAGGCACACATCCTGGGCAGTCAAGTGAAGGCACACATCCTGGGCAGTCAAGTGAAGGCACACATCCTGGGCAGTCAAGTGAAGGCACACATCCTGGGCAGTTAAGTGACTGCCAACAGCTAATTGATGGTACGCATTCTAAATGGCCATTTACAGGCAAACAGTTAAGTGAAGGTACACAAGATCAACAGCAAAGTGAAGGCAAACAGCTAAGTGAAGGAGCAGATCGTTCACAGCCAAGTGTATGCCAACAGCCAAGTTTAGATCCAAATCTTGGACAGCCAAGTAAAAGCATACTTCTTGGACAGCTACATGAAAGTTCACATCCATGTGATGGCACACTTCCTGGGCAGTCAATTGATGGCACACACTCAGGACAGCCAGAAGAAGGCGAACAGCAGATTAATGGCACATATCATGGAAAGGCAAGAAAAGGTACACTTCACAGACATCCTAGCGAACAACAGCAGCCAACTGATGGCACACATCCTGGACACACAAATAAAGGCCAACAAATAAGTGATGATATACATCCTGGACATCCATGTGAAGGACCACATGCAAATGAGGCCAAAATTCCTAGACAGCAAAGTGAAGACACACATCCTGTAAAACCAAGAGAAGGCCGCAAGCCAGGTAATGGCACACATCATGGAAAGCCCACAAATGGCACACATAAAGGGCAGTCAATTGGAAGTCAACAGTTAAGTGATGGCATACTTCCTGGACAGCCAAGTGGTAGCATTAATACCAAACAGCCATGTGAAGTCCCACAGCTAAATTATGTTATGCTTCCTGGACAGCCAAGTAATGATGCATATCCTGGACAGCCAAGAGAAGGACAACAGCCAAGCGATCACACACATGATGGACAGCCTGAAAATGTCACACATAAAGGACAGCCAAATGGAAGCATACATACTGGAGATCCATTTGATGGACCAAAGCCAAGTGATAGCACAGATCCTGGACAGCCAGGACAAGGTATAAATCATGAACATCCAAGTGAAAGCCCACTGCCAAGTCATGGCACACATTCTGGACAGCCAAGTGAAGTCCAACAACCAAGTTATGGCACACATCCTGGAAAGCTAAGAAAAGTAATACATAAAGTGCAGCCAAGTGATAACACAAATTCTGGACATCTAAGAAAAACTACACATCATGAACAGCCAACTGAAAGCCAGCAGCCATATAAAGGTTCAACTTATACTCAGTCAATTCAAGTCCCATGGCCAATTAAGGGCACCCAGCTACGTAAAGTAAAACATCATAGGCAGCCAAGTAAAGATCTACAGTGCAGTGAAGGCCAACAGCCAAGTGTAGGACAGTATCATATACAGCCATATGTAGGTCATCAACCATGTGAAGACAATCTGCAAAGTAAAGTCACACATAATGAACAGCCAGGTGAATCTAAACAGATAAGTGAAGGTATACATCATGGTCAGCCATATGAAGGTCAACAGCCAATTGAAGGACCACATCATACAGAACCTAATGAAAGTCAACAGCCAAGTAAAGGCACACTGCCAAGTGAAGAAATACATCATGAACATCCAAATAAAGACTTACATAGTGGTCAAAGAAGTGAAAACATACTTCATTGGCACCCAAGTGAAGGCCAACAGCCAAGTGAAGGCATTCATTGTGAGCAGCCAAGTCAAAACCAACTTCACGAAGAGCCAATTGCAAGTGAAAAGCTAAGTAAAGGCACACATCATGTACATTTTAAAATCAAAATGAGCAAACAGAAAGCAAAATATACCATAAGTGATGACTCCATACATCATGTACAGCCAAGTGAAAGCCAACAGCCAAAACACATCATACATCAAGGACAGCTAAGAGAAGACAAACAGTCAAGTAGAGTCACATATGATGGACAACCAGGTAAAGGCAAACCAACAAGTAAAGATTCACATCATGGACCGCCAACTGAAGACACACATCACAGACAGCCAAGTAAAGGCCAACAGCCAAAAAAAGAATCACATTATGAACACCCAAGTGAGGACCAACAGCTAAGCAAAAGCTCACATCATGGGAAGTCAAGTAAAGGCATAAGTAAAGGACAGACCAATAAAGGCACATTGTCAGTCAAAGCCATAGATCATGGAAAGCCAAGTGAAATCAAAGACCAAGAAAAGCTAAGAGAACACCAACAGCCAAGTAAAGACAAACATCATAGGCAGCCAAGTGATGGCCAACATACAAGTAAAAGCTCACATCTCAGAAAGCCAGATGAAAGCAAGCATCAGAGAAAGCCAGATGAAAGCTCACATCACAGAAAGTCAGATGAAAGCTCACATCACAGAAAGCCAGATGAAAGCTCACATCACAGAAAGTCAGATGAAAGCTCACGTCACAGAAAGCCAGATGAAAGCTCACATCACAGAAAGTCAGATGAAAGCTCACGTCACAGAAAGCCAGATGAAAGCTCACGTCACAGAAAGCCAGATGAAAGCTCACATCACAGAAAGCCAGATGAAAGCTCACATCACAGAAAGTTAGATGAAAGTTTACATCACAGAAAGCCAGATGAAAGCTCACATCACAGAAAGCCAGATGAAAGCTCACATCACAGAAAGTCAGATGAAAGCTCACATCACAGAAAGCCAGATGAAAGCTCACATCACAGAAAGCCAGATGAAAGCTCACATCATGTGCCAAGAAATGACAAACAGTTTGGGCAGGCAAACAAAAATACACATGATAAAAAGGCAAGCACACACCTCGAACAGCCTAACAAGGACCCACTCAACAGCCAGCTAAGGAAAGGTAGACAGCATGAAAAAACAGGTAAAACTAGACAGGTTAATCAACTAAGTTTACACCCAAAGAATGGACATCCAAAAAAAGACACACAACATGGGCCCCCGAGTAAAAAAACCCAGCTTGGATATCCTAATAATGCTTTACAGCACGGACATCCAAATAAAGTCACACAACAAGTACAACAAAGTAAAGGCGTGCAGCATGGACAGTCAAGCAAAGGTAGACAGATTAGACAGCCAAGCAAAGTAACACATCATGGACCCTCAAGCAAGAGCAAACAACATGATGAGCCTAGCAAAAGTGCACGGAATGTACAACCAAGTAAAGGAAAACAGCATGAGCAGCCAGGCAAAGGTACACAAAATGGACAGTCAAGCAAAAGGAAACACCATGGACAACCAAGCAAAGGCACACATCATGCAAACACACCAAGCAAACAAGATGGACAGTCAAAAAAGGGGATTTTTGATAAAGTGAAGCAAATACTCTGGTTTCAAGCTTTCAGAAAGCGTAATGGAAAAAAAGCATTATAGAGACAAGGATCATAAAACAGAGGGAAGGAGCAGTGGTAAAATAAACTTCTCTCTAAAATGTCTGAATAGACCATTTATTTGAAAAAAAAATCTTAATGTCTTTAATTTCAATGGTTAAGGTGGCACAGAAGGGGTTTAAGTGTTGTAACTAATTAAAAGGAGGTTCATTTCTAAAGATACAGACAACACATCCCTATATGCATATGTAACCTACCATCACTCACCTCAGCTCAAATTGAAGCTCTAGACTCCCCAATAACTCCATCCAAAATAGCGTCAGCTATAAAGGACCTTAAAGTTGGAAAGAGCCCAGGCGGGTTCTCTGCCAAATACTATCAAATATTTGCCCCAATTCTCATACCGCACTTACTCAATCTATATAATAAGGTCTCGCCCTCCAACCCTTTTCCAACCTCTATGTCAGAGGCACACATAGTAGTCCTACCCAAGCCAAGTAAAACCCCAGAAAACCCCCAAACTTTCGCCCTATATCCTTACTCAACGTTGACACCAAAATATATCCTAAAATATTTGTGTTTGAATAATAAAAAAAGTGTTTGAATAATATACTTCCCCACATGATCCACCTTAACCAAATGGGCTTCACCCCATGTAGAGAAGCTTAAGATAACACTTTAAAGATCATTAGCCTAATAGAATATACTACAAGGACCAGAACCCTGACTATCTTCGCATCCATGGACGCGGAGAAAGCTTTTGACAGGCTGAACTGCAACTTCCTTAAACAGACACTAATCAAATTCAAATTCCCTGACTCATTTATATAGAAAATGTTTGCACTATATAGTACCCCAAATGCCAAAATCAAGTTAAATGACTCCTTATCGTCCCCCTTTTTTTTTTATTATTATTATCAGGTATTTGCAGAGCGCCAACAGATTCTGCAGCGCTTTCCAATTTACAACTGCACACGACAAGGCTGCCCCCTCTCTCCCCTTCTATTTGCTCTGGCAATTTAAGTCTTAGCTACCAGGATCAGACAAAACACAAATATCACAGGCATTAAGCTGAACAATAAGGAATATAAAACCTCCCTATATGCCGATGATATATTCTTGCCTCTCACCGATCCCCTACTTTCCCTAAAAGAACTTAACAACAAATTTTATTTATATGTGAAATAAAATGTGTCAAAATAAAAAAATAAAAAATCAGATACAGACTTGGGCCCAGATGGGTTCTCTGCCAAATACTATCAAATATTTGCCCCAATTCTCATACCGCACTTACTCAATCTATATAATAAGGTCTCGCCCTCCAACCCTTTTCCAACCTCTATGTCAGAGGCACACATAGTAGTCCTACCCAAGCCAAGTAAAACCCCAGAAAACCCCCAAACTTTCGCCCTATATCCTTACTCAACGTTGACACCAAAATATATGCTAAAATATTTGTGTTTGAATAATAAAAAAAGTGTTTGAATAATATACTTCCCCACATGATCCACCTTAACCAAATGGGCTTCACCCCATGTAGAGAAGCTTAAGATAACACTTTAAAGATCATTAGCCTAATAGAATATACTACAAGGACCAGAACCCTGACTATCTTCGCATCCATGGACGCGGAGAAAGCTTTTGACAGGCTGAACTGGAACTTCCTTAAACAGACACTAATCAAATTCAAATTCCCTGACTCATTTATATAGAAAATATTTGCACTATATAGTACCCCAAATGCCAAAATCAAGTTAAATGACTCCTTATCGTCCCCCCTTTTTTTTTTATTATTATTATTATCAGGTATTTGCAGAGCGCCAACAGATTCTGCAGCGCTTTCCAATTTACAACTGCACACGACAAGGCTGCCCCCTCTCTCCCCTTCTATTTGCTCTGGCAATTTAAGTCTTAGCTACCAGGATCAGACAAAACACAAATATCGCAGGCATTAAGCTGAACAATAAGGAATATAAAGCCTCCCTATATGCCGATGATATATTCTTGCCTCTCACCGATCCCCTACTTTCTCTAAAAGAACTTAACAACAAATTTTATTTATATGTGAAATAAAATGTGTCAAAATTAAAATGTCAGATTTTAAATAAAAAAGTTGAAGAGTCCTCTTGAGTAAGGTACAATGACAAACTTTAATCCTGTTCTTGCGGATCCTCAGAAACAATAGTGTAGGAGAGCTATAACTTAGCTCTCAGTATAAGCGCTTAAAAATAAAACACCTCCTGGTTTACAGCAAACAGGTTTAATTAAACCTGGGTCCTCTACTCTTCTCCATCTATACTTCTTCGCTAGGTAAACTTATCAATAGTTATGGTTTCAAATATCACCTCTATGCTGATGACACCCAGATCTACCTTTCCACCCCTGCTCTCTCTCCCTCTGTCCTCTCTCATGTCAGCAACTGCTTATCTGGTATTTCTTCCTGGATGGCCTCTCACCACCTAAAGATTAACATGTCCAAGACTGAGCTCCTTCTTATCCCCCCCTCAAGCTCTACGCCGACTTCAGACTTCTCTATCCCTGTTGACGGCATCACCATTTCCCCATCTCCCCAAGTCCGCTGCCTCGGAGTCACACTTGACTCAAACTTATCCTTCATCCCCCATATCCAATTGCTTTCTACATCCTGCCGCAATCATCTACGCAATATTTCTAAAATTCGCCCTTTTCTGAGCGCTGACACAACAAAGCAAATAATCCACTCCCTTGTTATCTCACGACTTGACTACTGCAACAACCTACTCGCTGGCCTTCCTCTTTCCCGCCTCTCCCCCCTTCAATCCATCCTAAATGCCTCTGCCAGGCTGATCCACCTTTCCCGTCGAACTGTATCTGCTGCACCTCTCTGTGAGTCCCTTCATTGGCTCCCCATTCACAGCAGAATTAAATTCAAAATTCTCACCCTTACATACAAAACTCTCACCAACGCCGCTCCCCTCTACCTATCCTCTCTAATACACAAGTATACTCCAGCCCGTCCACTAAGATCCAACAATGACCTACTCCTTGCATCCGCAACTATCACCTCCTCTCATGCTAGACTGCAGGACTTCTGTCGTGCAGCACCTACCCTCTGGAACACTCTCCCTCGTGCTGTCAGGCTTTGCCCTAATCTTTCTTCCTTTAAATGCTCCCTGAAGACTTTTCTGTTCAGAGAAGCCTACCACCCAACTCAATAATAAATTAATTTCACTTACCTAATATTTCCCTCATCTAACTCTGTATTAACATCCTTCTCAATCTTGCAGTCCTCACCTCCTGTTTCCCAACCTCCTACCCTTCTAGATTGTAAGTTCCCACGGGAACAGGGCCCTCAATCCCTCCTGTATGTGTTTGTAAATTTTGTCCTGTATCTTACAAGTCTTGTAATGTTTTATTTAAATGAATTGTATCCATGGACAGTGCTGCGGAATATGTTGGCGCTTAATAAATAAAGTATAATAATAATAATAATAATAATTAAAAACAAAAAACAGACATAAATCACTAAGGGTTAAAAACAACTTTGCAGGTATGCACACGTTATTGTGTCAGCGTCCTAACTTCACAGGATCACGTATATACACAGCGAGTTCAAGGTAGCAGCCGTTTGCTGGTTTTACCCTTCTTTGTGACAACTGAACTAAATTCCGGGCATAATAAAACCCTGTCCTGGCTTGATAGACTACACACTATAAAGATGTCTGTTTTACCTAAAATCCTATACCTCTTCCTAACAGTACCAATCAATCTTCCTATATTCTTTCTCAATAAACTTTAAAGCATACTAAATAATTATTTGGCATAACAAGCCCCCCCCCCCCCCCCCCCGGGAATATCAAATCCACTATCTATAGACTTAAAACTAGATTAGGTATGGGCTTGCCAAACCTTCAACTTTACCAGATAGCTTGAACAACTGGTGCAAACACTCAGAACATTAAGAATGGATACAAAGAACATGATTTGGAAAGGAATAGACAGTTAGTGTAATGCACGTGGGATATTTCCCTATCAGACCAAACTTGGCCAGTAGTCTTCTTATCCCGGGGGTCAAGTGGAAGGATATAGAAATATCCCAGAACAAAGTAAGTTTAAGAAATGAGGTAAGCAGTACTCAGGGTAGACAGGGTAGTCCTTCACGGCAATAAGATTAAGGCAGAGAATGGTCAGAGACTGGCAGAGTTCGGCAACAGAAAGGCAATCCAGCAGTATAGCAGTACAGGGGTAAACCAATAGAATGGTCATGAACAGGCAGAGGTCGGCAACAAAAGGTAATCCAGCAGTTTAGCAGTTCAGGGGTAAACCAATAGAATGGTCAGGAACAGGCAGAGGTCGGCAACAAAAAGTAATCCAGCAGTTTAGCAGTGCAGGGGTAAACCAATAGAAAGGTCAGACAGGCAGAGTTCAGTAATGATTTGGCAATCCAGCAATTCAAGGGTTAAAAAGGTAGAGTGGTCAGACAGGCAGAGTTCAGTAAAGATAAGACAATCCAGCAATACAACAAATAAAGCCCCTAGAGCACACACAGTAACACCTATACTTGGGCAAAGATGAGAGCAACTGAGGTACTTACATAGGTGCAAGATTCGCACAGAGGAGAGCACAGATGAGATCTGGACCGGCATCAGGAAAGAAAGGACATGCGGCAATGGCAACGGATCAGAGCGGCGGCTGTAACCTGAGGAGCGGCGTGACATAGCCCCCCCCCCCACTCAAGGGTTCCCTCCAAGAACCGGAGTCGGTTTCAAAGGATGAGCAGCATGGAATTTGGAGACCAAAGATTGAGCATGCACATCATGGACAGGGACCAGGAACGATCCGTCACAGAGTAACCCTTCCATTGAACTAGGTATTGGAGATGTCTGCATTTAATTCTGGAGTCTAGCAACCTCATACTCCGGTTCCCCTTGAATCATGAGTGGAGAAGGAGGACGTCTGAGTTGAGTATATTTACTTGTGATGTAGGGTTTAAGCAGGGAAATGTGAAAGCTCGGGTGAATGTGCAAGGTCTTAGGCAAGGGCACTCTGTAGGCAACAGGAGAAAGTCTTTTGAGGACTTTATAAGGACCAATCTACCGAGGTCCTAATTTGTGACAAGGTTGACATAAGCGGATATGTCGGGTAGAGACCCAGACACGATCACCTGCAGAAAAGGCACAAATATGAGCTTGATGATGATTATCAAACCTCTTGTATCTGGAGATGGTAGAGCGTATTCTTTGCCAATGGGTGGTGAGGTCAGTGAAGCGACGCTCTGCAGCAGAAACTACTGTGGATTGAGCAGGAAGAGAAAAACACGAGGTTGATAACCAGCTGCGGCCTGGAAAGGAGAGCATCGTAGAGAAGAATGTCAATGAGTGTTCTTTGCCAGTTCAGCTAGGGGTAACAAGCCAGACCAATTGGTATGCTGTGAATTGACATATGCTCTGAGATAAGCTTCAAGATCATGATTGGTCCTTTCCGTTGGCCCGTTAGTCTAGGGGTGATAACCAGAGGACAAAGAAACAGTGGTTCCAAGCAATTTGCAAAAGCTTCTCCAAAAGGTAGAAATAAATTGAGGGCCTCTGTCAGAGACGATATTCACGGGTATACCATGGAGCCATACCAGGTGTAACAGAAAAAGAGCAGACAATTCTTGGGCTGTAGGTTTGGAGTATAAATCTACCACAACCCAGATGAGTGTATAATGGCCAGAAGGAGGGAGATCTACAACAAAATCCATGGCTATGTGTGTCCATGGTTGTTTAGGTATGGACAATGGTTGAAGTAGGCCATGAGGTAGGGAACGGAGTATCTTATTAACAGTACAAGTCTGACAAGCCTTGACATAATCCTGAGAGTCCGACTTCATGGTAGGCCACCACACGTGTTGGGAAAGGAGTTTAAAGGTTCTTGTAAAACCAATATGACCTGACAGCTTGCTATCATCTGTTGACACTCTACAAATAATCGATAATAATAATATCATAAGCCCAGGATAGCACAGGAGAGCGAAGGTTTGGAGGAACATAAAGGATCTCAGGAGACGCAGGGGCTTCAGAAGGTTTTCTTGACTGGGCACTTTGCAGTCTTTGAAGAAGAGAAGTGTAAAGCTGAGCAGCCACACAGGAGGGATGTATGATGTGTTCGATAGAAGCTTCAGAAGAGTCATTAGACTGAGAAAACTGACGGGAAAGCCTTCATCAGCCTTTTTATTCTTGGTCCCAGGAAGGTTAGAGACTAAAAAGTTATAACGGGAAAAGAATAGGGCCCACCTGGCCTGTCGAGGATTGAGTCGATGAGCAGTCTCTAGGTATGTCAGATTCTTGTGGTCAGTAAGAATCTGAATGGGGTTGGCAGTACCCTCTAGCCAATTATACCATTCAGTCAGGGCCATCTTAATGGCTAAGACTTCACGATTACCCACATCCTAATTCCTTTCTGCAGGAGTGAACCGTTTGGAGAAAAAAGCTACAGGGTGCAACTTGGAAGTTAAAGGGTCCCTTTGGGTTAAGACTGCACCAGTTCCTATCTCAGAGGCATCAACCTCTAAAGTGAACTGCAAGTCAGGATCAGGATGGCAGAGCACAGGAGCAGAACAAAAGACCTTTTTCAGATGAGAGAAAGCATCCACAGCTCCAGGAGAGCAATTCTTGCAGTCTCTGTTTCGTTTAGTCAGCTCAGTAAGTGGAGCAACAATTTGGGAGACATTCTTTATAAACTTGCGATAATAGTTGGAGAACTCCAAGAATCTCTGTAGTTCCTTTAATGAGGTGGGTTGAGGCCATTCCAGAACTGCGGTTAGCTTTGTAGGATCCATGGTAAAACCTTCCTTCGAGATGACATAGCCAAGGAACTGGATCTGAACTTGATCAAACTCACATGTATCCAGTTTGGCTACCAGAGAATTGTTTCTGAGGTGAAGAAGTACCTGTTTTACATGCTCATGATGCTCCTCAAGGGTGGAGGAGAATATGAGGATGTCATCCAAATAGACAATGACAGTGTGATTAAGGATGTCACTGAAGACATCATTTACAAATGCTTGGAAGACAGCAGGGGCATTACACAGCCCAAAAAGCATTACGATGTATTCGTAATGCCCTGATCTCGTGTTGAAGGCAACCTTCTATTCATGTCCTGGGAAGATACGAATGAGATTGTACGCCCCACATAGGTCCAACTTTGTAAAGTAGCAATCATTTTGGAGCGAATCATATAATTCAGATTCTTGATAGTAATGTTGTTTAGGGCTCTGCAGTACATGGTTTGAGACCACCATCCTTTTTACCGACAAAAAAGAAGCCAGCCCTGGCACGAGAGGAGGAAGAGACAAATAAAGTCTTTAGCTAGGTTTTCTTGGATATATTCCTCCATGGCCTTGGTTTCGGCTTTGGAGAGCGGGTAAGTCCTCCCTTTTGGAAGTGGGGCTCCAGGAAAAAGGTCAATTTTGCAGTCGTAAGGATGGTGAGGTGGCAGCACATCAGCTGCTTTCTTTTCAAAAACATCTGTAAATTCTGCATACACTGAGGGAAGATTAGACGGGGTCTGAAGGCTGGCTATAGGGATGTGATGCAGCAGAGTAACCTAAGCCAGGCAGGAGTGAAAAAAGGATTTACCCCAGGAGGCCAACTGCCCCTCAGTCCAGTCGAACTGAGGATTGTGTTTACGTAGACAAGGAAGACCAAGGATAACTGGTTGTGCAGGAGAATGAATGACATTGAACTGCAATTGTTTGGTATGTAGGACTCCCACAGTCATGGTTAGGGGTGCTGATTTAAAATGGATTAAACCTGATCTAAGGGGAGTGCCATCCAGAGTAGTTATTTTAATACATTGTTTTTTCTGAAGAAGATCCAGAAAATTTCCAGCTGCCCCTGAATCAATGAAGGCTTGAGCGTGGACAGAATTCTGAAGAAAGGTAAGGGTAACAGGTACCAGGATCCGAGAAGAGTGAGGGGATTTAGTAGTGGCCACGCTTAGAGGTACCCCACTGTTATCCTCTAAGCGTTGGCTTTTCCCGGCAGTATATCACAATTCTTGAGTCGGTGTGAATTAGAACCACAATAGAAACACAGTCTCAATCTCCTTCTTCTCTGTCTTTCAGATTCAGAGGGCTTAAGGGAAGAGAGATCCATGGGTTCCTCTTCAGAGGTAACTGGAGGTGTTGAAGGGGTAGAGGATAGTCTAGAGACTGGACGAGTAGGAGGATAAGGGGGAAGGATTCTGCATTTGCTCTCTCTCTCAGCTTGTCTCTCCTTAAAGCGAGAATCCAGACTGATACAAAGTGTTATGAATTCATCCAAGGAAGTTGTAACATCACGATAAGTGAGCTCGTCCTTGATACGCTCATGCAGGCCTCTCCTGAAGGCCGCTTTGAGAGCACTGCCATCCCCACTGGTCTCATGTGCCAAGGTGCGAAACTCGATGGCGTATTGTGCCACAGATCTATTGCTCTGGCGGAGATCCAAGAGAAAGTACTCTGCAGCAGAAGTGCGGCCGGAGGTGCCAAAAACAGAATGCAGAAATTAAGGCATCAGCATCGTTCATTAGTTGAGAACTTCCAAAAGGGGAGAGACCCAGGCTAGGGCCTTGACTTTTAATAAAGAAATGATAAAAGTGACCTTTGACTGATGAGACTGGAAGGTGTGAGGATCATTGCTGAAGTGTAGCCTGCCCTGGTTGAGAAAACCCCTACAGTCGGTAGTACCATCATGCTTGTCAGGCAACGGTATCCGCGGTATACTTTCATAAATAGGGGGGAGGGGGGGAGTTGCAGCACTAGCAGCAGGGGCCAGCTGTGTAACAGCAACAGGAGCAGCGTTTTTCTCTGCAATCAGTGAGGATAGTAGTTATAGCCTCAAGTTTAGAATCCACATTCTGCAAGTGTATGGCGTGGGTTCCCAGGGTCTGTCCCTGAAGAGAGACTGCTCTCACTACTTCATTTGGGTCCATGGCCCATTCCTCTATCAGACCAAACTTGGCCAGTAGTCTTCTTATCCTGGCGTCAAGTGGAAGGATAAGGAAATATCCCAGAACAAAGTGAGTGTAGAAATGAGGTAAGCAGTCCTCACGGTAGACAGGGTACTCCTTCACGGCAATAAGATGAAGGCAGAGAATGGTCAGAGACAGGCAGAGTTCGGCAACAGAAAGGCAATCCAGCAGTTTAGCAGTACAGGGGTAAACCAATAGAATGGTCAGGAACAGGCAGAAGTCGGAAACAAAAGGCAATCCAGCAGTATAGCAGTACAGGGGTAAACCAATAGAATGGTCAGGAACAGGCAGAAGTCGGCAACAAAAGGTAATCCAGCAGTATAGCAGTACAGGGGTAAACCAATAGAATGGTCAGGAACAGGCAGAAGTCAGCAACAAAAGGTAATCCAGCAGTATAGCAGTACAGGGGTAAACCAATAGAATGGTCAGGAACAGGCAGATGTCGGCAACAAAAGGTAATCCAGAAGTATAGCAGTACAGGGGTAAACCAATAGAATAGTCAGGAACAGGCAGAAGTCGGCAACAAAAGGTAATCCAGCAGTATAGCAGTACAGGGGTAAACCAATAGAATGGTCAGGAACAGGCAGAAGTTGGCAACAAAAGGTATCCAGCAGTTTAACAGTTCAGTGGTAAACCAATAGAATGGTCAGGAACAGGCAGAGGTCGGCAACAAAAGGTAATTCAGCAGTTTAACAGTTCAGTGGTAAACCAATAGAATGGTCAGGAACAGGCAGAGGTCAGCAACAAAAGGTAATCCAGCAGTTTAGCAGTGCAGGGGTAAACAGATAGAATGGTCAGGAACAGGCAGAGTTCGGCAACAGAAAGGTAATCCAGCAGTTTAGCAGTGCAGAGGTAAACCAATAGAATGGTCAGGAACAGGCAGAGGTCAGCAACAAAAGGTAATCCAGCAGTTTAACAGTTCAGGGGTAAACCAATAGAAAGGTCAGACATGCAGAGTTCAGTAATGATTAGGCAATCCAGCAATTCAAGGGTTAAACAGAGAGCAACTGAGGTACTTACATAGGTGCAGGGTTTGAGCAAAGGAGAGCACAGGCAAGATCCGGACCAGCATCAGGAAAGACAGGACATGTGGTGATGACATCATCGCTGTGCGCCTGAAGCAACCGCCGCGTCCATGGCAATGGCCATGACAACAGATCAAAGCAGCGGTCGGAACCCAAAGAGCGGCGTGACAGGACTGCTGGACTCCTCGTACACATAGATAACAGCTACAATGACAAAACTAACTTTCGACCTCTGGGACAAAAATATTATTAGATTTCATAACAAGGTTGCCATAGAACAAACATTAGGCATCAAAATATCTTTAGACCCCTCCTTATATTTAATAAACAATTTTCCTAGAATCAAATGCCAACTAAGATATCGATTGCTACTTCTCATGCTTAACTGTGCTAAAAGATTAATCCCTAGGAAATGGAAGTCAGCTAATGTTACTACTATGGGAATCCCTAGTCACTCACACTTTAATTCTTGAGAAATCTCACTGTGTTAGCACTAACACAGGGGCGTATTTAGGCATAGGCCAACAAGGCCGGTGCCTAGGGCAGCAGATTTTTAAGGGGCAGCAGAATTTTGAGTCCCTAGGGCCACTCTACTGAACTCGGGGCCGGGTGGCTAAATCAACCAATTACTAATGACTTAAATGGCTGGCCCGGCTATTGCTATCCTATGGGATTGTATGTGGGTGCGCATGACGTGGTGACAGTGGAGGCGGAGCTCACTTGCGCAGCCTGGCCTGGACTGAGAGGGAATGCGATATTCTTCCTGGCTCCACAGCGTGATTGAGACTCACACAGACTACACAGTGCAGTGTGCACTACAACGTGACCACTGTGAAACAGCATATGCCTTTCTCCATTCAATACATTTTCATTAGGCATTAAAATACTTAAACGGTTTAGTCACTAAATACTTGTACATTTACTGTTTGTCTATCTGTCATACATGCAAAGAATAAGTATTTATTGCTGAATCTATACAACTATGTTACTTAAAACACAACTGAAAATATGTTGTATGCATTTAATACATTCAGAAACAATACAAGTATATACTTTATTATGATTGTATCATGTGACTTTATCCCCTAGGATACAATTCCTAAACCTATCATAACTGCTGTTGTATTTTTTAAGTACTTTTAAAGGCCAGTTTGTATATTCATTACATATTTATCCAAGCAGATTTTGCTTAAATAACTGTCAATCACCAAAGAAGATATTTAAGGTTAAACAACTACCTACTGACAAACTATCATACAGTAAAGGATATTTTTTTCTGATATAAACACTTTAATCATCTGACTTGCAAAATAATGTCTTAATATATATATATATATATATATATATATATATATATATATATATATATATATATATATATATGTCTGTGTGTGACCAGAGTGAATGCAAGCCCTGGTGAACATCTACTTAAAAAGACCTTTTTTTTTTTTTTTTTACACCCTGCCCCAAAAATATTATGTCTAAAAAAAAGGCCTTAAACCTGGGGTGGTGTGGGGGGTGGGGCAGCAGAATTTTGAGTGCCTAGGGCAGCACAAAACCTAAATACGCCCCTGCACTAACAGATGGATGATTTTCTTTTTATGAATTTCCTCTGGGAAGAATACTGCAACTCATAAAAAAAACGGCCTCCTACCCTGCTTAGCGTACCTCTAGGGAGCAATTCATTTGTAAATATATATTAATAATTGTATTATCTATTATACAATATTCCACAAAACTGCTTCTTAACAGATGTGTAATTCTGCTGCCTATTGTCTGGGTTCATGTTGTAACAAACTTTTCGTGATCGATGTACCAAATGCATCATTTGTATGTGTTGTTTTTCTTTATTAAAGGGACAGTCAACACCAGAATTTTTGTTGTTTAAGAAGAAAGATAATCCCTTTATTACCCATTCCCCAGTTTTGCATAACCAACATTGTTATAGAAATACACTTTTTACCTCTGTAATTACCTTGTATCTAAGCCTCTGCAAACTGTCCCCTTATTTCAGTTCTTTTGACAGACTTGCCTTTTAGCTAATCAGTGCTCACTCCAAGGTAACTTCACGTGCATGAGCTCAATGTTATCTATATGAAACACATGAACTTATGCCCTCTAGTGGTCAAAATGCATTCAGATTAGAGGCAGTCTTCAAGGTCTAAGAAATTAGCATATGAACTTCCTAGACTTAGTTTTCAACTAAGAATACCAAGAGAACAAAGCAAAATTGGTGATAAAAGTAAATTGGAAAGTTGTTTAAAATGACATGCCCTATTTAAATCATGAACGTTTTTTGTACTTGACTGTCCCTTTACTTAAAGGAGATTCACATGATCAGTTGAAGACTTTGGGGTCTATTTATGAAATATCTGTCTGACATGATCCGAACAGCAGATCAGGTCCGACAGACATCGCTGAATGCGGAGCGGAATACAGCATTGAACCAGCAGCTCTTGTGAACTGCTGGTGCAACGCCGCCCCCTGCAGATTTGCAGCAAATCGGCCGCTAGCAGGGAGTGTCAATCAACCCGATCGTATTGGATCGGGTTGATTTCACGAGATCTCTGTCCGCCTCCTCAGAGCAGATGGACAGGTTATGGCGCAGCGTCCTTTTGTAATGCCTGATGAAGAAGGAGCAAAAGATCACAACTGCAGACTTGAGAAAAAATGTATTTGTATCACTTTCTTAAACAGGCTATTAAATAGCATAGACTGTATGCCTGAAAGTGAAAGGAAATTAATATTTGTAAATAAAGTAATGGATAAATTCAATAGCTGTCTCTGTTATCAAATTTGGTAAATAACAGGAAGCAGAACAAAAGGCTTCAGGTATACTATATTGTTCAGTACATAAAGTAAAGGAAGTCCCAAATGTGAGAGATAAGTACTGGATACATAAGAAACTTTAGTATATTTAATATGTGTGGGAGGAGTCAATGTGCTGAGTGACAGCGGCACAAGCAGAGAGATCTGACAAAAGTATCAGACGCTGAGAAACAAACAAATCTTGTGCTTGCAGGTAAGGAGTGAGAGGAAAACAGTCCCAACTTACTATAGATCGTTGAAATCAGTTCAGCAATGTACCAAGTTAGAATGTTACGCCAATCCTGTTTGTTCAGTTACAGTGAGACTGCCATTTAGTGAGAGAGGCTTGGATGTGTGTAGCACAGATTGATATAAAGCAACAAGCAGCAGATCATTTGTAGCTGGTTTCTTAGAGAGGTAACATTGTAGAAACTTGCAGTAGGAAAAACTGATTCTATTTTGAATGAACAAATTGTAATCCAAAAGAGAGAGCTTGGTATTTAGGCGAGTAGCTGCATTGAGCAGGAGAGCTGTAAACTGCTACAAGGAAAATAACTAAGCACCTGTTTGCACACAGGTGAACACCTAAATAGCCTAAGTCAGCTGACTTGTGAAAACATGCAACAAGTGGAAAATGCGAAGTGGATTCCTTACACCTTTAGACCACTGCTTAATAACTGGTGTTTCTGGCGAGTCTGAAGGCTCACCAGAAACACGGCCCTTTAAGCTCCATACAGAGCTTGATAAATGGGCCCCTTTGTGAAGAACATTAAACTCTTCCTCTGCATCCTTTGGCTGAGCTACATTTAACTATTAAATAGTAGTATATAGCCCACTTGCACGTCACAGGTCCGAGAGTCAGTACTCAGTGATGTAGACTATTTATATTAGTACTCCCATAGTAGCAAGAGGCAAAAATAAATCAAAAACCTTAACATTGTATACATTCAAACCCTCTCTGGTCAGCAAGAGGTTAAGCATGCAGCAAGGAAATAGCGCCATCTGCTGGATTCCTCTTTCAATGCTTCTCTATAAAACAGGAAATAAGTATTTGGATATCAAACCTAGGAACACTCTGATGAAATAACTATATAGAATAAAGATACATAATGGCTCTAATCACTTTTATTATTACTATTTTACTAAGAAGCTGAGGAGATATGAAAATAAATGTGTTTAGCACAATTTGTTCCTGCTCATTGCCTATAACACAGTTACGCAGGTCTTGCTTATTCTTAATAACGCTAATCAAATTAAGATCTACCTACAAAATGCCCTTAGACTTAAATCTAAATTTTGTAGAACAAAAGTCCTGATCAATTGGATAGTAATGTAATGAGAATTAGAGCTCGATTATCTAATGGTCTCTGGGCCTAATTCTCACTACTACAACAAAATGTCTGCCGGAATAATCTAATGGTCTCTGGGCCTAATTCTCACTACTACAACAAAATGTCTGCCGGAATAATCTAATGGTCTCTGGGCCTAATTCTCACTACTACAACAAAATGTCTGCCGGAATAATCTAATGGTCTCTGGGCCTAATTCTCACTACTACAACAAAATGTCTGCCGGAATAATCTAATGGTCTCTGGGCCTAATTCTCACTACTACAACAAAATGTCTGCCGGAATAATCTAATGGTCTCTAAACCTAATTCTCACTACTACAACAAAATGTCTGCCGGAATAATCTAATGGTCTCTGGGCCTAAATCTCACTACTACAACAAAATGTCTGCCGGAATAATCTAATGGTCTCTGGGCCTAATTCTCACTACTACAACAAAATGTCTGCCGGAATAATCTAATGGTCTCTGGGCCTAATTCTCACTACTACAACAAAATGTCTGCCGGAATAATCTAATGGTCTCTGGGCCTAAATCTCACTACTACAACAAAATGTCTGCCGGAATAATCTAATGGTCTCTGGGCCTAATTCTCACTACTACAACAAAATGTCTGCCGGAATAATCTAATGGTCTCTGGGCCTAAATCTCACTACTACAACAAAATGTCTGCCGGAATAATCTAATGGTCTCTGGGCCTAATTCTCACTACTACAACAAAATGTCTGCCGGAATAATCTAATGGTCTCTGGGCCTAATTCTCACTACTACAACAAAATGTCTGCCGGAATAATCTAATGGTCTCTGGGCCTAAATCTCACTACTACAACAAAACGTCTGCTGGAATTATCTAAAGGCTGCTTTTACCTTGACAACAGTCTCGCGGAGGGGCATTCCCTGTATAGTCTGTGAAGGAGATACATATACTACAATAGGGTCTTACACAAAAGGTCATAATTTAACAATCATATGGATGAAAAAAATACCTAGTAAAGGCTTTATACATGGGTGCATTTTTTTTTTAAATCTGTTTTATAGAAATGTTATAAAATAGTACAATTAGCACGATAGACATACTGATCGTATTTCGTTTTTAACAGTAACAAATTACAACTATAATAGGCAAACATCACTATCAAGAATCTATGGTATATAGACATATTACAACATTATCAAACATTTTAAGATCATACGTATAAAATACAATACTAGTTAACCACATTTTATGTATTACAATCTCAACATTGTGGTACAAAAATGACCTAATAACCCATAAACTATATGGTCTAAATCGGTACAAGTGCGTATGTCCCACATTCTTTGAATGTAATCCTTATATATCTGTCCCATGTTTCTTTCATTGCAGAATAAATAAGTGTATTTATAATTTTTAGGTACCCATACTCCTCCAAATTTAGGATAGTAAAAAAAACTGCTGTCTCCATTGAGGGATGGTAGGGATATTTATTGATTTCCAATTGTATGTTATAATCGATTTCAAGCTATTGCTCACTATGAATATAAGTTTTCATTTATAGCTAGGAAGCTTTGTGGGGACCTTATTAAATAGGATCTACTGGTAATGGAATCTCTAATAATTTAGAAGTTTCCTCTGCTACTAACTTCCACAAAGCATTAATGGGGGGACATTGCCACCAGATATGTGACATATGTCCTATATCTAATTTACATCTCCAACATGTATTGCTTTTTGAGCTAAAAGGTTTATTTCTATATTTTTGCTCGAGACAGATACCTTTGTTAAATTGGAGAAAATATGGTTTATATCCCCCTGTATTAAAGGTATATCTAACGCCTCTCTCCACCTCTCTATATAATAAGGATGTTGTCCTGGTAACTTTTGCTGTAACATGTTATAAATGAGTGACAATGTACCCCGTACGGGAGTGGAGGAGATACCAAGCTTCTCAAAGTTTGTTAAACTTCTGAGTAAATTCAAATTTTCAGGATGTTTATTGATATAGGAATGGCATTGAATAAACAGGAACCAATTTGCAAAGACATCCCATCCCTTCTTGAGTAACTCAGTTTGAGAGGACAACCTAGATTATCGTCTATTAAACGTTTATTTTGTGCTTTCCAACAGAATACCCGAAGATGTGTATTATCAGTCAGATCATTTTCTAGCTGAACCCACGCCTTCTGGTCTAGGTTGGTGAACCAGTCAACTATCCTCTGTAGGAAGATCACCTGTCTGTATTTGTATAGATTCGGGACCCCTATCCCGCTAGCATTACGCGACATGCGCATGATGTTTTTATTTATTCAAGCTGTTTTTTTTGTTTTTTCAAATAAATTCATGAATATGTCTCTGTAAATTTGTAAGGAAAGTCGGTGGCAGTGGGATTAGGAGAGCTTGTAGTAAATATAGAAATCTAGGTAAAATGTTAATTTTGAATATGGACATCCTACTGTCAGAGTGCCAGGAATCAGACTGAGACAAGAAGTGCAAAAATAATCACACCTTTATTAATAACAAAACTAATAAAAAGTCCACAAGTCAAATAACAAGCTAGGAGTCAAAAGCAAAGCTGGTAGTCAGAAGAGCTGAGTCAGGAGCCAAAGCGAGTAGTCAGACGAGCCGGAATCAGGAACAAGGAGAACAACAAAGTCAGGAACAAACCAGGGATCAGGAACCAGAAGAGACGTCAGACTAGCCAGGTAATACACAGGCACTGGAACACAGTAACTCACAAACAGGTCTTAGACAACGCAAGGGCAAAGCATACTGAACAGAGGCCCTTTAAATAATAAGTGATGACATCAACAATTCTGAGACTGCAACCTGTCTCACACGGATGATGTACAACAGTCTGGTCATAAGAGGCCGTGCAGGAAATGAGCAGCATCACACAATCTGCATCAGATTCAGCAAGAAAGGTGAGCAAAATGGCTGCCAGCAGCACATGGCAAACAAAGCAGGGAAAAAACCCTGACAGTACCCTCCACTCAACGACCCCTCCCCTGCAGGAGGACAAAAGGCTTATTGGGGAAACGGGCATGGAAGGCACGGAGGAGGGCAGCAGCATGAAAATCAGAGGAGGGAACCCATGAACGCTCCTCCAGACCATAGCCCCTCCAGTGAACCAAATACTGTACGCGGCCCCTGGACATACGAGAGTCAATAATGCTGCTGAACTCATATTCTTCATGGTTGTCAACAGAGAATGGACGGGGACGAGGCAACACAGTGATAAACCGATTACAAACCAATGGTTTCAAGAGGGAGACATGAAAAACATTGGAGATGCGCATTGCAGGAGGAAGGTCAAGAGCGTAGGCCACAGGATTGACCCGTCGGAGTATCCAAAAAGGACCAACATAACGGGGTTGCCAGTTTATTAGAAGGCACACGAAGGTTCAAGTTGCGTGAGGACAGCCAAACCCTCTCACCAACCTGGTAGGAAGGCGCGGGCAGACGCCTACGATCAGCCTGGAACTTTTGGCGCTGCATAGAATGATGAAGGCAATCCTGAATCTGCACCCACGTGGAACGGAGTTGCCGGAGATACTCCTCCAAAGCCGGAATACCCTGAGACATGAATGAATCAGGCAACAAGGACGGTTGAAACCCATAATTCGCCATGAACGGGAATAACTGGAATAACTAGGAGGAAGCATTAATTGCACTATTACAAGCAAACTCTGCCCAAGGTAACAGTTCAGACCAATTATTAAAGGAACACCAAAATCTGGAGACAAACTGGCTACCCCGGTCCTACACTATCTCCTTGGGTAATCCATGTAAACGGAAGACCTCCCGGGCAAAAATTGAAGCAAGCACCTGAGCAGTAGGCAACTTCTTCAATGGAATGCAATGTGACATTTTAGAAAAATGGTCAACCACCATTAGGATAACAGTATTGCCATTGGAAACAGGGAGCTCGACAATGAAGTCCATAGAAAAATGTGTCCAAGGACGCTCACCATTAGCAATAGGTTGAAGAAGACCCACAGGTAGATGTCGAGGAGTCTTATTCTGTGCACAGATTGAGCAGGAAGCAACACAAGCAGCAATATCAGAACAAAGACCTGGCCACCAGAATTGTTGAGTGGCAGACCAAATCATTTGGTTCTTGCCCGGGTGACCTGCGGCTTTAGGATAGTGGTAAGTGTGCAATAGTTTAGTTCGAAGATTCTCAGGTACATTTACCACTAGGTTTCTCAGGAGGTGCATTGGTTTGTGCAGCCAGGATCTCCTCCCCTAAGGGAGAAGTCAAATTAGTAGGTATGGTGGCCAAAAATTGGTCAGGAGGTATAACTGGAATAGGTACAGACTCCTCCTTAGACAGAGACGAAAATTGATGAGAGGGCGCATCAGCCCTAACATTCTTACTACCAGGCAGGTAAGAAACCACATAATTAAAACAAGACAAAAATAGTGCCCATCTGGCCTGTCGGGCGACAAACGTTTTGCTTTGGATAGATAAGTCAAATTCTTGTGGTCAGTAAGAATGAGCACTGGTACGCTGGTACCCTCTAGAAGGTGCCTCCATTCCTTGAGTGCCAAAATTATGGCCAGTAATTTCCTGTTGCCAATTTCATAATTGCACTCCACCAGAGACAATTTCCTAGAGAAGAAACCACACAGATGCAAGGAACCGTGAGGGGTAGGACGTTGAGACAAGAGGGCACCTACTCCACTCTCAGATGCATCGACCTCAAGAACGAAAGGCAGGACAGGGTTAGGATGAGCCAGAACTGGAGCCTCAAGAGTGGGTGAGTGTATGAGGATATCATCTAAGTACACCACAACACACTGTTGTAACATATCTCGTAGGACATCATTAATAAAGAGTGGGTGAGTGTATGAGGATATCATCTAAGTACACCACAACACACTGTTGTAACATATCTCGTAGGACATCATTAATAAATTCCTGGAAAACAGGTGTAGCATTACATAGGCCAAAGGGCATTACAAGATACTCATAATGCCCACTCCTGGTGTTAAATGCTGTTTTTCATTCATGGCCCTCCTTAATCCTAACGAGAATGTATGCTCCTCTCAAATCAAGTTTAGAAAAGACCGTAGCTCCCTTAAGGCGGTCAAAGAGTTCCGTAATGAGCGGAATAGGGTAAGCATTCTTAATGGTAAGACGATTCTCAGCAACCGAGAGAGGGTAAACCCGGCCCTGAGGAGGAATGGCTACGAGTTGCAGGTCTATGGCACAATCATAAGACCAGTGAAGAGGCAACGTACCGGTACGCAACTTGTCAAAAACATCTTGGAACTCTCGGTACTCCTTAGGCCATTGAGATACCGAAGAAGTGCACAGGACTTTGACTGGTTTCCGAAGACAAGTGGAAATACATTGCGGAGACCATGACAAAATTTTGGACCTACGCCAGTCGAGACTGGGATTGTGCTTTTGGAGCCAGGGATAACCTGAACAACCGGAAAATGCGGAGAGTTAATCACCTGGAACTGGAGGGTTTCAAAATGGAGAACTCCAACAGCCATGGATAACGGAGTGGTTTTGTGAATAACGAGTGCAGGCTGAAGGGGCCTAATACAGGAATGGAGTGCTGTGATACAAAAGCACTGTCAATGAAACAGCCCGCAGCACCGGAGTCAACAACAGCATGGTTGACTATGAAGGAGTCCACCCATGAACGGACAACCATGACCAAAGGTTTCTCCTTTAGAGGTTCCGGGGACGAGGATAAACCACCCAAGGTCTGCCTCCGACAGGACCCTAGGTGTGAGCGTTTAACCAGTCATGTAGGACAAGACTTTAAAAGGTGGCCCTGTAACCGACAATAGAGGCAGAGCCCCTCCCTCCTCCTAAAGGCCCTCTCCCCTGCGGAGAGATGCGTGAATCCCAACTGCATCAGCACAGCAGACCCTGGTGACTCAGGATCAGTAGACATGGGAGGAGAGGGAGGCATGGGTGGGAACGACAACGTAGGAGACAACAAAACAGGAGGCTTCCGCAAGCGTTCCTTGAAAGAGGGCCTCTTTCTGAGTCTGATGTCAATTAGGATTAAAAAAGACACCAAAGCCTCAAGATCCTCTGGTAAATCTCTGGCAGCAACTTGTTCTTTAATTGCATCAGAGAGCCCATAAAAGAAGGCGGCAACAAGGGTTTCATTGTTCCAACCAACCTCTGCGGCAAGAGTACGGAACTCTATGGCATACTGAGCAACAGATCTTGTACCTTGCTGAATGGACATGAGTCGTTTGGCAGCAGAGGAGGAGCGAGCCTGAACATCAAATACCCTTTGAAAAGGAGGCCACAAACTCAGGGTAATTAGAAATCACAGGTTTATTAGTCTCCCACAAGGGATTAGCCCAGGCAAGGGCCATGTCAGAGAGTAAAGAGATGAGAAATCCCACCTTAGTTCTGTTAGAGGGAAACGCCTGAGGTAACATCTTAAAGTAAATGCCCACCTGGTTTAAAAACCCTCTGCACTGATTAGGATCACCTCCATAACGCTGAGGTAAAGGTGCAGAACCGGACATGCTCCGGTAGGACAAGGTGCAGCAGTGGAAACAGGAGCAGCCAAAACTTGTGGGACACTCTGGTCCAAATGTGCAGTGGGAGTCAGCAGGGTTTGCAGGGCTAGTGCAAATTGATACGAGCGGTGATCCTGTTCATCTATCCTGGAAATTATGGTAAGTAAAGGTGGATTATTAGCACCATCAGGATTCATGTTCCTTGCGTAATGTCAGGGTGCCAGGAATCAGACGAGAAGTGCAAAAATAATCACACCTTTATTAATAACAAAAATAATAAAAGTTCCAAAAGTCAAATAACAAGCCAGGAGTCAAAACCAGAGCTGGTAGTCAGACGAGCCGAGTCAGGAGCCAAAGCGAGAAGTCAGACGAGCCGGAATCAGGAACAAGGAGAACAACAAAGTCAGGAACAAGCCAGGGATCAGGAACCAGAAGAGACGTCAGACCCCTGACACCTACCTAACCAAGATGTCTTTTGATCTCCAAGAGGACATATCTGATATGATAGTCTTTTGAAGAGGTATAAAATTTGCCTCAAATATATCTGCTATTGAAGGGGTGAGATAGGTCTCTAAATATTTGAGAGAAGTGTGTTGAATCCGAAAAGGACATAAATGTCTTGTCTTTTGTATTTGATCATCAGAGAGAATAATAATCAACATCTCTGATTTCGAATTATTTACTAAGAAATTTGAGACAGACCTAAATGTCTCTAATTCTGACATAATTATTGGTATCAATTTCACTAGATTAGTTATAAAGAGCAGAATATCATCCGCATACAAGAGTATTTTATGTAAGGTGTGTCTAATAGTAATCCCTTCTATAACATTATGAGATCTAATGGGTGTAGCGAATGCTTCTACCGTACATACAAATAATAAAGCAGACAGCGGGCATCCATGCCTAGTTCCATTCATTATTGGGAATGTCTCAGATAAAGTGCCATTAACTCCCACTCTGGCTGCTGGGCTGCATATAGCGCAAATAATTTTTAAATGAAATCTTGGCCTAATTGAAATTTAATAATATCTGGCATCATACTGCTAAGTCTATTTGCTAAAAGCTTAGCATATAATTTAATATCTGTATTTGACATCGATATGGGTCTAAGTTTTCGACTGTCAGCCTTTTTGCCTACTTTTGGTAAAATCATAATATAAGCTTCTAAGGCTTCTTTTGAAAAAGGGGTAGATTTGGAGATATTGTTAAATAGATTCTGTATATAGGGGATTAGTGTATGAGCAAATTGTTTATAATAGTAATTTGGGAAACCATCTGGCCCTGGGGCTTTATTTAAAGGGAGATTTTTAATGGTATCTGCTATTTCTTCTGGGTTGAATGGTTGATTAAATTTCTCCCTTTGCTGATTATTTAATGTGGGAGAATCATTATTATTCTTTATTTATAAAGCGCCAACAGATTCTGAAGCGCTGTCCATAGGTAACAAAGATAAAAGGACAGTACAATATGAGACACCAGACAAAATGTAACAAACAAATACAGGGGGAATTGGGAGCCCTGTTCCTGTGGGAACTTACAATCTATTGCTTAAGTATTTTTCTATGTTCTGTAATTTGGTAGCATTATTATTATTGTTATTATTTGTATAGAGTCTTGAGTCATCTTAATATGGTATATAATTGACGTACATATTGAAAAAGTATGTGGTTTTGATGAGTGTGAGAGCAAATATGTCTGGTGTTTAGCCTGTAATGTTGCTTATCTTTAACAATAGAACAAAACTATAACATAAAACATAACATAGTTTTGTAAACATATAATAAGTAAACATTTGTCCAGACATCTGTCCAACAAAGAGGCTAGCCAGATCACTCTTCCCCATCATAAGAGTATATTTACATATTCTCTATGGATACATACAATATCTCATCCTCTTATAAAATAAATGTTAATTTAACTTAAAAACATATAACATAAAAACCTAGAGTGTGAATTATCACAATTTCTACAACTTTTAGTGTGGATAGTCTCTGAAATATTCATATATATAGTAATTATGACTATTTCGCTGATGTCGGATAGTTCATACGTGCTTGAATAGTCTCATATCGCATGACATCATCTTAGAAAATGATAATATAGCATGGAAACTCAAGCTTTAAATTCCTAATTTCTATCTGCTTTGCAATTTCTACTTAGGAAAAATGTTGATGTATTCGCTTGAGTAATGTACTCAACCATAAGTCAATTGATGCTTATTCAATATGTATTGAATCAATCTCACCTATCTTGAAGTCTGTCTATCTGTTCAGGTGTTATCCTGAGTAGTGACGGTAATAGAGAAAACAAGTTTTGTCTTTCTTCTGTGTGAGTGAACTTTCTGCCATCCTTGGTGAAGATCTTTGGATATACATGTATTTCCATATTCCTGGCCTTGATGAGAGGTGTCTCCTAACTAGGTAGGGGCTGTTATCATAATATTCAGACCTTTGGCCAAAAGATCCAGATCTTGTATGCTTTTATATGTGTAGGTGGATCCCTCATGTGAGATGCTATATTTTGTCGTTGCAGAGATCTCTATTAAGTAAGGCCTCACTTTTTAGACTTATATTTGCAAAAGACAAAGAACGAGAAAAATCCCATAAGAAAGTCCTGAGGTGAAATTCAAAAGGGAGCTGTGTTCCACATTGATATTACATCTTCATTATTTGCAAATGGTGCAGAAATAGATGACATCTACTTAAATAATAAGGATGATATATTTATTGCTTATAGAAATAGACCATTTTGTATGTTGCAGGTCATTGCTGTATATGATATTGAGAATATGTCTTCTATTAAAAGTGGGTCACACTTTAAGGCTCCTCTATTTTGGCCATACTTCCCGCTTGCAGAAAAATGCTGCCCTTTATTTGGCAATATCAGTGGAAAATAAAAAACCATTAGAAAAGAGAGATATGACAGTGTGCATACACACTATCAATAAAAAGACAGGGAATCAAGCACTCTTTTAATATAAATGTTTATAGCAAAAAATGTGAGTTCCAATAAAAAAATACAGAAACCAGAGATATTTTCACAACAAAAATTAAGCAATAAATGCAAAACCTAAAAACAGAAGAAAAAAAGGAACCCAATTAAAAGTGAATTAGTGATGTCACCATGAAGATCATAATGATAGGGCAGCCTTACATAAATTAGGAGGGTATATGCTGTCATGGTACACGTCAGGATCTATGCAGTCCCCCACTATCCCTAAAATTAAGAAAATGCTCACTGTAACAGCAATTACTTTAGATAGATAGCAAAGCAAGTCGACAGGGTTAAAACAGCAAATAGCATTAATATGCACAATGTACAGCTGTAAAAAAGATATAATAGAAATGACCCTGCATGTATAAAAATGCAGGGTCTGAAGCAGAAAGACAATGGGGGGTACTTATCAAGCCGTCAACCTCAAATACGCTGGAATTCCGCAGCGTATTTGAGGCGAGGCTAATTCGCCTTAGTTATCAAGCCCTAGATACCGGCAAAAGTAGAATTTTGTGACGTAAGCTTCGATCCGCCGGACTCAGTCCGACACAGATCGATTCTTACGTCACTCCAGATGTTCCGCACACAAGTGCGGCACAATCTGACTACTTTTGCTAGTTATCAAAAAACTAGCAGGTACGCTCGGCTAATCGGAATTAAGGTAGGAAAAATCTGATTGGCTGATTGAATCAGCCAATCAGATTGAAGTTCAATCCGATTGGCTGATCCAATCAGCCAATCAGATTGAGCTCGCATTCTATTGGCTGCAGCCAATAGAATGCGAGCTCAATCTGATTGGCTGATTGGATCAGCCAATCGGATTGAACTTCAATCTGATTGGCTGATTCAGCCAATCAGA
Organism: Bombina bombina; assembly: GCF_027579735.1. Classification (NCBI taxonomy): domain Eukaryota; kingdom Metazoa; phylum Chordata; class Amphibia; order Anura; family Bombinatoridae; genus Bombina; species Bombina bombina. Next base: position 12,782,571 of record NC_069503.1, on the reverse strand, counting down.
TTTTTCCTACCTTAATTCCGATTGGCTGATAGAATCCTATCAGCTAACCGGAATTGAAGGGACGCCATCTTGGATGACGTCCCTTAAAGGAATATCCATTCGTCGGTAGTCGTCGGGAAGAAGAGGATGGCTCCGCGTCGGCTCGTCTGAAGATGGCTACGCTCCACTCCGGATGGATGAAGATTGAAGACGCCGCTTGGAAGATGACATCACCCGGATGGAAGACTTCTTCAGCGCCGCCTGGATGATGACTTCATCGGATGGAAGATTTCTTCAGCGCCCCTTGGATGATGACTTCTGCCGCTCCGGATCTCCTCTTCGGTTCCATCGGTGGCTCGGCTGAGTGAAGACGACTCAAGGTAGGATGATCTTCAGGGGGGTAGTGTTAGGTTTATTTAAGGGGGGTTTGGGTTAGATTAGGGGTATGTGCGTGGTGGGTTTTAATGTTGGGGGGGGTTGTATTTTTCGTTTACAGGCAAAAGAGCAGAATTCTTTGGGGCATGCCCCACAAAAGGCCCTTTTAAGGGATGGTAAGGTAAAAGAGCTTTGAACTTTTTAATTTAGAATAGGGTAGGGAATTTTTTTTATTTTGAGGGGCTTTGTTATTTTATTAGGGGGCTTAGATTAGGTGTAAGTAGCTTAAAATTGTTGTAATATTTGTTAAATGTTTGTAACTTATTTTTTTTATTTTTTGTAACTTAGCTTTTTTTATTTTTTGTACTTTAGTTAGTTTATGTAATTGTATTTAATTGTAGTTATTTGTAGGTAATTTATTTAATTAATTTAATGATAGTGTAGTGTTAGGTTTAATTGTAACTTAGGTTAGGATTTATTTTACAGGTAATTTTGTATTTCTTTTAGCTAGGTAGTTATTAAATAGTTAATAACTATTTAATAACTATTCTAACTAGCTAAAATAAATACAAAGTTACCTATAAAATAAATATAAATCCTACAATAGCTACAATGTAATTATTAATTACATTGTAGCTATCTTAGGGTTTATTTTACAGGTAAGTATTTAGTTTAAAATAGGAATAATTTATTAAAGTATAGTGTAGTGTTAGGTGTAATTGTAACTTAGGTTAGTTTTTATTTTACAGGTAAATTTCTCTTTATTTTAACTAGGTAGCTATTAAATAGTTAATAACTATTTAATAGCTATTGTACCTAGTTAAAATAAATTGAAAGTTGCCTGTAAAATAAAAATAAATCCTAAGATAGCTACAATATAATTATTATTTATATTGTAGCTATATTAGGGTTTATTTTAAAGGTAAGTATTTAGTTTTAAATAGGATTAACTTAGTTAATAAGAGAAATATTATTTAGATGTATTTAATTAATATTTAAGTTAGGGGGGTGTTAGGGTTAGTGTTAGACTTAGGTTTAGGGGTTAATAATTTTATTACAGTGGCGGTGGTGTAGGGGGGGCAGGATAGGGGTTAATAAATTTATTATAGGTGGCGACGGTGTAGGGGGGGCAGGATAGGGGTTAATAAGTTTAATATAGGTTGCGGCGGGGTCCGGGAGCGGCGGTTTAGGGGTTAAACTATTTATTTAGTTGCGGCGAGGTCTGGGATCAGCAGGATAGGGGTTAATAACTTTATTATAGAGGGCGGCGGTATAGGGGGGGCAGGATAGGGGTTACTAGGTATAATGTAGGTGGCGGCGGGGTCCGGGAGCGGCGGTTTAGGGGTTAATACATTTATAAGAGTTGCGGCGGGGTCTAGGAGCGGCGGTTTAGGGGTTAATAACTTTATTCAGTTGCGGGGGGCTTCGGGGGCGCCGGTATAGGGGGTAGAACAGTGTAGTTAGTGTGGGTGCTTAGTGACAGGGGTATCAATAAAGCTGTAGAAAAGCCGAAGAGCAGCGAGATCGGATATGTGATAACTATCACAGTCCGCTGCTCATCGCCCCGTACTTGGTGCGCGGCTTTTTGACAGCTTTTTTGATAACTTAGGTGAACGTATTCAGGTCCGCGGCGGCGATGTGAGGCGAGCTTAGGCGGGCGTATTGGACCGGCGAAGGCAGGTAAAGTAGACGGCTTGATAAGTACCCCTCAATGTGTTAATTGTTATGACACACACTGAGAGTCCATCCATATGTATAAGTAGTATGCAACAGCAAGATATTGTTCTCAAGCGCTGTGATACACAAAGTTTATTGTGTTCTTAGAGTTGCAGCAACTCAGATGTAAATAAAGCATAGAAGGTGAATATTGCAATACATATGTCCCTCTCCTTATTAAGCCAAGCCGTATGAAGCCAAGTGGTTCTTAGCACACACTGAGAAATGCAAAAAAGCAAATGTTGCTATAGCACAAGCAGCTCAAACACTCCAGTGTTCTTAATAAGCCAATTCAGATGGAGCTGTGAACGTGCTCAGGATTAGAAGCAAGCCGTAATTAAGCCATAAGAGATTAGCAAGTAGCAGGCACAGTGTCGGCCCTTCCCCAACGTATATGCACACAATGGTATGGTACTTCAGAACTCACATACCTAGGTGCCAGGATTACTAGAAGTGCTATCAGCAAACACCATCAGGATCATCAGTGAGCTGTGTGAGTCAGAGCGGGATCTCCATGAACGTACGTGACGTCACCTATGATGCAGCCTACACGTGTTACATCCCCAGTGACTTATTCAGGGCTAACGTATTAGGGGTAAGACGGCTCTATTTATCTCGAGCCAATTTAACACGCCCCTTAAAATAATGGAAAAATAAAAAATAAAAAGTAACATATTAATATACATAACAACACAAAAAGAAATACAGTTCAATAAACGAAAACAGTAATATTTAAATTGCGCAAAATATCTCAGATGGCGTTCACGCGTTACATAAAAGACGCAAATGCAACCACCTAAAGTAAGTTGCTAGAATTAATGTGCGAAAGAAACACATAACTGAGTTTCTGAATGTTACAATAGGCAAACATTTTTAAAATATGTCAAAATTGCGTATTTATTCAATAGCCCACTAAATATTGATAAGTTCATAAGAAAGAGGCAAATTCAATCTTTTCATTTACGCCTCTTGGAGACAGGGTATTTAATCTATACATTCAAGCTGCCTCTTTTTGTAGGAAGACCCTATCCAGGTTACCTCCATGGTTATGCGTTATCCCTCTGTCAATGCCAATGCATCCTAAGCTACCTGATTCCTGGTTGTGGCACATCTTAAAGTGACAGGCAACACTTGTATCTCGACCATGCTTTATGTCATCCTTGTGTTCCTTTATTCTATCCTTGAAGAACCTTTTGTTTTTTCCTACATAGAAAACAGGGCATGAACAATAAAGCAGGTAAACCACTCCAATTGTTTTACAATTCATGAAGTATTTTTTCCCTCCTGTTGTAAAATTATCGGTTTTTACTACATGTTTACAGTAGACAATTCCCACAGGGAAAACACCTTTTTGGGAGGATCATTTTGGAAAGCCAATCTGTGGATGAAGGGCTTCTAGAGAAATCACTATGGACCAATCTACCCTTCAAATTAGGGGCACGTTGTGCAGTAAGTAAACGATAATCTCCTACAAAATCAGCTATTTTTTTATCAGCGAGAAGATAATGACAATTATTCTGAAGAATATTACGAGTATGAAACCAATGGCTATTATACCACGTTATAATCCTTATTTTGCCATCAGGTTCTTTTTTACGTTCACCATATAGCAAATTCTCGCGTGTCATTTTTTTAGTTCTTGCTAAGAAATATTTTTATTTTAGAATAACCTCGTCTTAAAAACCTTTCAGTCATTTCTACTGCCTGACTTCTTCTAGTGGAGTTGTTCCTTTTTAGTCTCTATCTATGATCTATGTAGCTGCCTTTTATCCCTATGTAGGGTGAAGGCTTCCAACTGGATGATATGCAAGACCCGTCTCTATCGCCAAATCATGTGAGCCGCCTGACTTCACGCACCTCGGCCTGCTGGGGAAGGATCGTTGTACCGGGTATTCTCGTAGCTGCTAGATGAAGAAAAGTTGTAGAAAGTCGTAGTGGAGGATCGTTACTTGAGGTTTACATTTGGCTCGATGTGCTGGTCTCAAAAGCGATATCATGGGGAAATAGTGGCTGGCTTGCACGGAGCTCAAAACAACTGCGGCCATTCCGCTCCAGGCCAGGCTCCGCCCCCCTAGATGGGTGCATTTTAATGTCGAATTGAAGTATTTTTGCCATATACTTCCATTAGCAAAAATGCTTCTAATAAAAGTTATTACTGTTTATTTTTGCGGCATACGCGCATATCCTGTGAGGGCCGTGCACCAGTATGCAAATACCACACCTTCTCAGAGAGTCAGTGGTGACTTGTATGACACAAATTAAGTCTGTACAGAAGCAAAACACAAGATCTTCAGCTATCTGAAGGTAAGGTCGGGCAGACTTGCTGGGCCTATGGCTCTTATCTGCCGTCAATATCTATGTTTCTATGTTTCTATGTTTCTATCTGAGCTTGCATACTGGTGCATAGGCTCTCACAGGATATGTGCGTATGCTGCAGAAAAACAGCAATAAAACGCTTACTAGAAGCATTTTCTTTCATACAGACAATAGAAAAACACATGTATATAAATATAGAAGCAATTGCAAAGTACTATGTGCTGAAAACAAAATATTTGTTTAATAGAGGAGGTAAGAGTCCACAATCCATTACTCTTGGGAATTACTCTTCTCTACCACTAGGAGAAGACAAAGATTCCCAAACCCCAAGAATCCTATATACCCCTCCCATCTCACACATACCTCAGTCTTTACTTTGCCTCCACTGGAGGTGGTTGAAGAGTAAAGATGTGCATTTGATTCTTCAGTGAAGGGGGTTTTCAGTCTATATTGAGGTCCTATATATATATATATATATATATATATATATATATATATTTATACTTGTCAGAGGGATGTATATAGGGTACGGTTTGCAATTCTTTTTTTTTCACCTTGTGGGAAATTTATCACAAAACCTTCCATAATTGGTTGCAAGGACTTGTCTTTTGACTCCCTCTATTGATCTACAATATACTCCTATCCCATAACCTCTACTGATATGTTTCAGTACTAGTTTAGCTTAACCTCTGCTGATATGTTTCAGTACTAGCTTAGCTTAACCTCTGCTGATATGTTTCAGTACTGGTTTAGCTTAACCTCTGCTGATATGTTTCATTACTGGTTTAGCTTAACGTCTGCTAATATGTTTCAGTACTGGTTTAGCTTAACCTCTGCTGATATGTTTCAGTACTAGTTAAGCTTAACCTCTGACGATATGTTTCAGTACTGGTTTAGCTTAACCTCTGCAGATATGTTTCAGTACTAGTTTAGCTTAACCTCTGCTGATATGTTTCAGTACTAGTTTAGCTTAACCTCTGCTGATATGTTTCATTACTGGTTTAGCTTAACCTCTGCAGATATGTTTCAGTACTAGTTTAGCTTAACCTCTGCTGATATGTTTCAGTACTAGTTTAGCTTAACCTCTGCAGATATGTTTCATTAATAGTTTAGCTTAACCTTTGCTGATATGTTTCATTAATGGTTTAGCTTAACCTCTGCTGATATCTTTCAGTACTGATTTAGCTTAACCTCTGCTGATATGTTTCAGTACTGGTTTAGCTTAACCTCTGCTGATATGTTTCAGTAATAGTTTAGCTTAACCTCTGCTGATATGTTTCAGTACTAGTTTAGCTTAACCTCTGCTGATATGTTTCAGTACTGGTTTAGCTTAACCTCTGCTGATATGTTTCATTACTGGTTTAGCTTAACCTTTGCTGATATCTTTCATTACTGGTTTAGCTTAACCTCTGCTGATATGTTTCAGTACTAGTTAAGCTTAACCTCTGCTGATATGTTTCAGTACTAGTTTAGCTTAACCTCTGCTGATATGTTTCAGTACTAGTTTAGCTTAACCTCTGCCGATATGTTTCAGTACTAGTTAAGCTTAACCTCTGCCGATATGTTTCAGTACTGGTTTAGCTTAACCTCTGCTATGTTTCAGTACTGGTTTAGCTTAACCTCTGCTGATATGTTTCAGTACTAGTTTAGATTAACCTCTGCTGATATGTTTCAGTGCTAGTTTAGCTTAACCTCTGCTGATATGTTTCATTACTGGTTTAGCTTAACCTCTGCTGATATGTTTCAGTACCAGTTAAGCTTAACCTCTGCCGATATGTTTCAGTCCTGATTTAGCTTAAACTCTGCTATGTTTCAGTACTGGTGTAGCTTAACCTCTGCTGATATGTTTCAGTACTAGTTTAGCTTAACCTCTGCTGATATGTAGCTTAACCTCTGCTGATATGTTTCAGTACTAGTTTAGCTTAACCTCTGCTGATATGTTTCAGTACTGGTTTAGCTTAACCTCTGCTGATATGTTTCAGTACTAGTTTAGCTTAACCTCTGCTGATATGTTTCATTACTGGTTTAGCTTAACCTCTGCAGATATGTTTCAGTACTAGTTTAGCTTAACCTCTGCTGATATTTTTCAGTACTAGTTTAGCTTAACCTCTGCAGATATGTTTCATTAATGGTTTAGCTTAACCTCTGCTGATATGTTTCAGTACTGATTTAGCTTAACCTCTGCTGATATGTTTCAGTACTGGTTTAGCTTAACCTCTGCTGATATGTTTCAGTACTAGTTTAGCTTAACCTCTGCTGATATGTTTCAGTACTGATTTAGCTTAACCTCTGCTGATATGTTTCAGTACTGGTTTAGCTTAACCTCTGCTGATATGTTTCAGTACTAGTTTAGCTTAACCTCTGCCGATATGTTTCAGTAATAGTTTAGCTTAACCTCTGCAGATATGTTTCATTACTGGTTTAGCTTAACCTCTGCTGATATGTTTCAGTACTAGTTTAGCTTAACCTCTGCTGATATGTTTCATTAATGGTTTAGCTTAACCTCTGCTGATATGTTTCAGTACTGATTTAGCTTAACCTCTGCTGATATGTTTCAGTACTGGTTTAGCTTAACCTCTGCTGATATGTTTCAGTACTGGTTTAGCTTAACCTCTGCTGATATGTTTCAGTACTAGTTTAGCTTAACCTCTGCCGATATGTTTCAGTACTGGTTTAGCTTAACCTCTGCTATGTTTCAGTACTGGTTTAGCTTAACCTCTGCTGATATGTTTCAGTACTAGTTTAGCTTAACCTCTGCTGATATGTTTCAGTACTGGTTTAGCTTAACCTCTGCTGATATGTTTCAGTACTGGTTTAGCTTAACCTCTGCCGATATGTTTCATTACTGGTTTAGCTTAACCTCTGCTGATATGTTTCAGTACTAGTTTAGCTTAACCTCTGCTGATATGTTTCAGTACTAGTTTAGCTTAACCTCTGCTGATATGTTTCAGTACTAGTTTAGCTTAACCTCTGCTGATATGTTTCAGTACTAGTTTAGCTTAACCTCTGCCGATATGTTTCAGTACTGGTTTAGCTTAACCTCTGCTAATATGTTTCAGTACTGGTTTAGCTTAACCTCTGCTGATATGTTTCAGTACTAGTTTAGCTTAACCTCTGCTGATGTGTTTCAGTACTAGTTAAGCTTAACCTCTGCCGATATGTTTCAGTACTGATTTAGCTTAACCTCTGCTATGTTTCAGTACTGGTGTAGCTTAACCTCTGCTGATATGTTTCAGTACTAGTTTAGCTTAACCTCTGCTGATATGTTTCAGTACTAGTTTAGCTTAACCTCTGCTGATATGTTTCAGTACTAGTTTAGCTTAACCTCTGCTGATATGTTTCATTACTGGTTTAGCTTAACCTCTGCAGATATGTTTCAGTACTAGTTTAGCTTAACCTCTGCTGATATGTTTCAGTACTAGTTTAGCTTAACCTCTGCAGATATGTTTCAGTACTAGTTTAGCTTAACCTCTGCTGATATGTTTCAGTACTGATTTAGCTTAACCTCTGCTGATATGTTTCAGTACTGGTTTAGCTTAACCTCTGCTGATATGTTTCAGTACTAGTTTAGCTTAACCTCTGCTGATATGTTTCAGTACTAGTTTAGCTTAACCTCTGCTGATATGTTTCAGTACTGGTTTAGCTTAACCTCTGCTGATATGTTTCATTACTGGTTTAGCTTAACCTCTGCTGATATGTTTCAGTACTAGTTAAGCTTAACCTCTGCTGATATGTTTCAGTACTAGTTTAGCTTAACCTCTGCTGATATGTTTCAGTACTAGTTAAGCTTAACCTCTGCCGATATGTTTCAGTACTGGTTTAGCTTAAACTCTGCTATGTTTCAGTACTGGTTTAGCTTAACCTCTGCTATGTTTCAGTACTGGTGTAGCTTAACCTCTGCTGATATGTTTCAGTACTAGTTTAGCTTAACCTCTGCTGATATGTTTCAGTACTAGTTTAGCTTAACCTCTGCTGATATGTTTCATTACTGGTTTAGCTTAACCTCTGCTGATATGTTTCAGTACTAGTTAAGCTTAACCTCTGCCGATATGTTTCAGTACTGATTTAGCTTAACCTCTGCTATGTTTCAGTACTGGTGTAGCTTAACCTCTGCTGATATGTTTCCGTACTAGTTTAGCTTAACCTCTGCTGATATGTAGCTTAACCTCTGCTGATATGTTTCAGTACTAGTTTAGCTTAACCTCTGCTGATATGTTTCATTACTGGTTTAGCTTAACCTCTGCAGATATGTTTCAGTACTAGTTTAGCTTAACCTCTGCTGATATGTTTCAGTACTAGTTTAGCTTAACCTCTGCAGATACGTTTCATTACTAGTTTAGCTTAACCTCTGCTGATATGTTTCATTAATGGTTTAGCTTAACCTCTGCTGATATGTTTCAGTACTGATTTAGCTTAACCTCTGCTGATATCTTTCAGTACTGGTTTATCTTAACCTCTGCTGATATGTTTCAGTACTAGTTTAGCTTAACCTCTGCTGATATGATTCAGTACTGATTTAGCTTAACCTCTGCTGATATGTTTCAGTACTGTTTTAGCTTAACCTCTGCTGATATGTTTCAGTACTAGTTTAGCTTAACCTCTGCTATGTTTCAGTACTGGTGTAGCTTAACCTCTGCTGATATGTTTCAGTACTAGTTTAGCTTAACCTCTGCTGATATGTTTCAGTACTGGTTTAGCTTAACCTCTGCTAATATGTTTCATTACTGGTTTAGCTTAACCTCTGCCGATATGTTTCATTACTGGTTTAGCTTAACCTCTGCTGATATGTTTCAGTACTAGTTAAGCTTAACCTCTGCTGATATGTTTCAGTACTAGTTTAGCTTAACCTCTGCTGATATGTTTCAGTACTAGTTTAGCTTAACCTCTGCTGATATGTTTCAGTACTAGTTAAGCTTAACCTCTGCCGATATGTTTCAGTACTGGTTTAGCTTAACCTCTGCTATGTTTCAGTACTGGTGTAGCTTAACCTCTGCTGATATGTTTCAGTACTAGTTTAGCTTAACCTCTGCTGATGTGTTTCAGTACTAGTTAAGCTTAACCTCTGCCGATATGTTTCAGTACTGATTTAGCTTAACCTCTGCTATGTTTCAGTACTGGTGTAGCTTAACCTCTGCTGATATGTTTCAGTACTAGTTTAGCTCAACCTCTGCTGATATGTTTCAGTACTAGTTTAGCTTAACCTCTGCTGATATGTTTCAGTACTAGTTTAGCTTAACCTCTGCTGATATGTTTCATTACTGGTTTAGCTTACCCTCTGCAGATATGTTTCAGTACTAGTTTAGCTTAACCTCTGCTGATATGTTTCAGTACTAGTTTAGCTTAACCTCTGCAGATATGTTTCATTAATAGTTTAGCTTAACCTCTGCTGATATGTTTCAGTACTGATTTAGCTTAACCTCTGCTGATATGTTTCAGTACTGGTTTAGCTTAACCTCTGCTGATATGTTTCAGTACTAGTTTAGCTTAACCTCTGCTGATATGTTTCAGTACTAGTTTAGCTTAACCTCTGCTGATATGTTTCAGTACTGGTTTAGCTTAACCTCTGCTGATATGTTTCATTACTGGTTTAGCTTAACCTCTGCTGATATGTTTCAGTACTAGTTAAGCTTAACCTCTGCTGATATGTTTCAGTACTAGTTTAGCTTAACCTCTGCTGATATGTTTCAGTACTAGTTAAGCTTAACCTCTGCCGATATGTTTCAGTACTGGTTTAGCTTAACCTCTGCTATGTTTCAGTACTGGTTTAGCTTAACCTCTGCTATGTTTCAGTACTGGTGTAGCTTAACCTCTGCTGATATGTTTCAGTACTAGTTTAGCTTAACCTCTGCTGATATGTTTCAGTACTAGTTTAGCTTAACCTCTGCTGATATGTTTCATTACTGGTTTAGCTTAACCTCTGCTGATATGTTTCAGTACTAGTTAAGCTTAACCTCTGCCGATATGTTTCAGTACTGATTTAGCTTAACCTCTGCTATGTTTCAGTACTGGTGTAGCTTAACCTCTGCTGATATGTTTCCGTACTAGTTTAGCTTAACCTCTGCTGATATGTAGCTTAACCTCTGCTGATATGTTTCAGTACTAGTTTAGCTTAACCTCTGCTGATATGTTTCATTACTGGTTTAGCTTAACCTCTGCAGATATGTTTCAGTACTAGTTTAGCTTAACCTCTGCTGATATGTTTCAGTACTAGTTTAGCTTAACCTCTGCAAATACGTTTCATTACTAGTTTAGCTTAACCTCTGCTGATATGTTTCATTAATGGTTTAGCTTAACCTCTGCTGATATGTTTCAGTACTGATTTAGCTTAACCTCTGCTGATATCTTTCAGTACTGGTTTATCTTAACCTCTGCTGATATGTTTCAGTACTAGTTTAGCTTAACCTCTGCTGATATGAATCAGTACTGATTTAGCTTAACCTCTGCTGATATGTTTCAGTACTGGTTTAGCTTAACCTCTGCTGATATGTTTCAGTACTGTTTTAGCTTAACCTCTGCTGATATGTTTCAGTACTAGTTTAGCTTAACCTCTGCTGATATGTTTCAGTACTAGTTTAGCTTAACCTCTGCTGATATGTTTCATTACTGGTTTAGCTTAACCTCTGCTGATATGTTTCAGTACTAGTTTAGCTTAACCTCTGCTGATATGTTTCATTAATTGTTTAGCTTAACCTCTGCTGATATGTTTCAGTACTGATTTAGCTTAACCTCTGCTGATATGTTTCAGTACTGGTTTAGCTTAACCTCTGCTGATATGTTTCAGTACTGGTTTAGCATAACCTCTGCTGATATGTTTCAGTACTAGTTTAGGTTAACCTCTGCTGATATGTTTCAGTACTAGTTTAGCTTAACCTCTGCTGATATGTTTCAGTACTAGTAATGGGGATATGGACTAGCGCCTACTCTATACCCTTAAAGCTTGGGGGGGGGGGGGTGATACCTAGTAACCACCAATAGAATTGAATGAATAATGGGGATCCCCCAAGCGCCTACCAAACCGGAGGCAAAAAAGGAATAAGTAAAGTGTATTCTGGTAGATAAAAATGCTAGATATTTATTACATAATCTAAAACATATACAATACAACTCATGGATCCATGAAGAATAGTAAAACAGGAATGGTAAATAAAAGCTAATAAACAAATGAAAGCTAATAAAAACACATACAGAGGTTAAAAACAATGGATGGTCACAGGTAAGTGGCCTATCTACTGCGCAGACCTGGGTTCAGAGTGTATGGGTACCAATGTGATAAATACAACAAATAGTGACAAGTGTTTAAAAATAAGTGTTGAAAAATACAAAAAATAAAAAAAATACAAAAAATCAACGTGATGAAAAGTCTCAGTGAAAAAATGTGTCAATAAATGTCAGTAAAATACATCCTGTGAGTTGCAATTCAGTTCCAAAATATAAGGTGAAAGAATAGTGGTGAAAAAATTATGTGCACAAAAACAAAGTGGGAATAGTCACCCAGACCTATATGGATATTCCTTGCAGAAGTCCCATATGTAGATATATCCTTGAGGGTGTGGAGAGATGAAGGACAGTGCCCACAGAAGTGTGGAACAAGGAATCAGATATCGGTGTAGAAGTCAGATTAACTCAAAAAACGATATCCACCTAAAAATATGTGAAAAAAGGAAAATATAGTGCAGATTGTTTCGCACAATATTACATAAATGAAAATAGGCTTACCAATACTCAGTCGACACGTTTCGGCCCTAGTATAGGCCTTTATCAAGACTGAGTTAACTAAGGAGAATGTATCCTTATAAAGGGTATTGTAGCCAATAGTTGTGTTGAATTTTTGCGCCAAAAATTAAGCTCCGCCCACTTCCTGTTAGATGCATTGTGGGTATGGGCATTGGTTTCATGAGTAAGGGCATTCTTTTCGATAGTGATCCTTTATTCGATTTTAGCCAAGTAATCAGGGGTTCTAGACATAATTTGTATAATATGTATAATATGTATAATGTAGGGAAATTCTTTGCCTATCTTATATATGTGGTTAAAATTGGAATAAAGATTGGGTTTGAAACTGATGCCAGAATCTGACTTCCGGTTAACATTGATAATGATGTCACTTCCTGTGCAGAAGCAGATTGTGACATACTCTATCTAACTTCACTTGTTCGTGGATCAGTTATTATACTCTCAGAAGATAGGTTCTAATATCAGATGTCAGAGAATTGGTCCTAATATAACTGCCAGAGAATAGGTTCTAAAATTAAATAATGCCCACGGAGTTTTACTTCCAATTACGGCAAATTCTGACGTCACTTCCGGTTCAGGAGTGCCTACGGAGTATCACTTCCGGTTTCGGTAAACCGTGACGATATTTCTGTTTTAGATGCTAAATACATAAAGTGGCACTCTCATGAGGAATCTGATGTAAATTGTCATAACAAAAGTAATCCCATAGAAATACTATAGTGCCTGAAAGGACTTTATACCATATCAGGACCAATAATAAAAAGATTTATATAAACATTTAGCATAGCTTGCAATTGTAAGAGATAACCTTATAGTTAGCAAAAACATTTTGCATAGCTTGTAATGTAAGAGATGTAGCTTATAGTTAATAGAGATAACACTTGTTGGTGTATCACTTGTGAGCATATAATACAATGTTAGAATAATATTGGCATGAGATCAAAGGAGATAACTACTTATGTGTTCAGAGACAATAGAAACTGTTAATGGCTATACATAGCTTATAATATACGTGGGACACTAGAAAACCAGTAGTGGCATGGCAAAGACCTATTCCAAAACATATCATGAATAAATACTTAATTGGCTAATCTTAGCAAATGTCAAAAATAAGTAGTACCATATATAGGAGTAGAAGATAGCATATATACAGATGTAGGCTATTAATATTGGAACTAATAAGCTGTGGTTACAATTCATAGCTTTCGTGTTGTGTGGAATTAGGGTTACCAATAGTGGTATATCAAAACCTTACTAGAGAATATCATATAAGGGACATTAGTCCTCATATGTTCTGTAATAATATCACCCAGGATCGTGACGACACTACCAGACTTGAGCTTTAATTTAAGTCACTCTAGCTGGTAGCTAGAATGGGCGACTAAGCCGGGGAACTGGTGGGTTCCATCTCTATACCAAAATGGATGCTAAATACGCATCAAGACTAAATTTCGATAATAGTGGTGTAGTAATAGGTTAAATTGAGCCGATGAACAGCTCTGACTGGGTTGTGGCATCACAACAGCACAAACAATGCTATTGGTGGTTGATATAATTTTAGACAACAGGGGGCTAATTCATAGGCTTAAAAAACAAACGTAAGTCTTAGTATAGTTGTAAGAGATTACGACCTTATTTAGGTCTAGCAATGTGGAGACGAGGTTACTGGCATGGCACTGTAGGGGACTGGTGTGAATCTAGAATTGGTTATAACCGATGGTTCAATGTATTCTCAGAAGAGTTACTCCACAATTTTGTGTGAATATCAGGATAATGTATCCATATCAGGATAGGATATAGAGGTGGATGTGCACGTGAAAAACAACGGACAGACTATAAATTATGGAGTTAGACTAGCTATTTACTTAGAGGAGAAAGAGGACTTGTGTAATAGGGCTATCCCATAGTGGATTAGTCTGATGTGGAATAAAAGCTACTAATGTAATTAGACAAAAGTAATGTGCCAATGAGGATGATCATATTCAATGGACTGCAAAGGGCTGCATATATCATAACAGGTATGTTCTCTAAAAGAATCCCTTAGTGGGTACCCAATCGATGATAGATGGCAAAGGAAGGAACACACACATAACCAAAGGTTAGGGATGATCATGATATACAGGTGCTCCTAGAGATTTAGGGGGAGATTATTTAAGGGCAGGATTTAAGTAATTTTAAACAGATGGGAAAAATCCTCTTTGTTATTTAATCCCTTAGGATGAAGGCAGTCAAGAGTGAAAATCCATTTGGATTCTGTAATAAGTAATTTTTTCTCAAAATTACCTCCTCTCCATCCTTTGTTGACTTTCTGAATGCCCATAAAGCTCAGATCTCTAATATTACCATTGTGTTTTAGGGTAAAATGTTTGTATAGCGATGTTTCCATGCTGCATTTCTCGATTTGTAACAGATGTTCTCGTATCCTGTCTCTTAAAAGTCTCGACGTTTGGCCCACATATTGTAGACCACATGGGCATTGCAACATATATATAACCCCTTTATCTTGACAACGTATCATGTCATGGATCTTATGTGTCACTCCTGTGTTGTGGCATTTGAATGTTGCAGATTTTATTCCACATTTGCAGGCTTTGCAGGACGGATAGGGGAAGAATCCTCTAATCATCTTTCCAAATACATCTTTTACTCCGACCGTCTCCTTTTTAGATACACTAGGTGCAATTCTGTTCCTCAAGTTCTTAGTTTTCCTGTATATAAATCTAGGTTTGGAAGGTAGTTTCTCACCGATCAATTCATCCTCCTTCAGAAGGGGCCAATGTTTATTGAAGATGTTCTCAATAATATCCCTATTCTGACTATATTCAGTAATCATTGGGATGTCTAGAAGGTCACTCTTCTCCTCTTTTATCTTCCTCTTGTATTTGATCAAGTCTGAGCGTTCAATCTTTCCTACTTCGGATATTTTTTGATCCAACATCCTTTCAGTATATCCTCTCTCAAGGAATTTCGATTTAATCACTTGGGCCTGTTCTTCCCATTTTTCATGGTTCGAGCAATTCTTCCTCATCCTCAACAGCTGCCCTTTTGGTATGTTGATCTTCCAGTTGTTATGGTGGCAGCTCATCATGTGGATATAGTTGTTGCTATCAACATCTTTGAAGTATGTGGAAGTTTCTATCTCTCCTTTATTGATCTTTATCTTTAGATCCAGGAAGGTTATTTCTGTAGTGCTACACTCATACGTGAATTTCAAGTTGTTTAAGTTGTTATTCATCACTTTAATGGTGAAATCCAGATCCTCCTTCATCCCCTTCCATACCATTAGGATATCGTCTATGTAGCGACGGTAGAGGACCAGGTAGAGGACCAGGTCTGCTTCTATACCTTGTTGGTGTGGTATGCTGGTATACAAGGATGCCACGTCACATGTAACCATAATAAATCCTTCTTCCCAAGCAAATTCTTCCAACAGATTCAATACTTGGGTCGAGTCTTTGAGATAAGATGGAAGTCGTCTAACATACTTTTGTAAATTTAGATCGACGTACTCGGATAGGTTACTGCTTAGGGAGCCAATACCGGATATTATTGGTCTCCCTGGTGGATTCTGAAGAGATTTGTGAATTTTAGGAAGATGGTACATCACTGGAGTGATGGGATAATTCACTTTGATATAGCTGAATTCTTTCTCATTCAGAATTCCTAGTTCTTTGGCTCCATCTAACATATTTATTAGTTCCTTGTTGTATATATTCACTGGGTTTGCTGGTAATCTCTTGTAGGTGTTCTGATCACCAAGGATCCTTTCATTTTCCTTTCTATAGTCACTCTCATTTAGGATGACAATGCCTCCCCCTTTGTCTGCTGGCTTAATTACTATTTTGTGGTTTTTCTCCAAATTTGTGATTGTCTTGATCTGATGGTCTGTAAGGTTATGTTTCTTAATCTTCAATCTTTTCGGTTGGAGATCCTTTATTTCTTTACATACGATGGTCTTGAAGGCTTCGATTGCCGGTCCTTTGCTGTTGGTCGGATAAAACACCGACTTAGGTTTCAGCTCAGTATGTATATAGGGGTCTCCCTCTTTAATGATGGTCTGTCTCTTTGGTACCCAAGTAGAATTTTCTACAGGCGATTTAGAAAAAAACCTCTTAAGGGTGAGTTTTCTGATGAATTCCTTTACGTTAATAAAGGTCTGAAATTTGTCAAGGCTCCTAGTGGGTGCAAATGAGAGCCCAAATTTCAGAATCGTTGTCTCATCATTTGTCAGTGTATAGTCACTTAGATTGAAGATGCCATCAGTGCTCTTCTGGTTTTCTGAATCAATTACATCTGCATCAGATTTATTCTTCTTTATTTTGACCCCTCCTCTGCTTCCTCTATGGGTCTTCTTCCTGTTCTGGAGGACGTTGGCTCTTCCCATTCTACAGTTTTTTGTGATCTCGGGAATCTCTCTCTGTTGTGAGTGTGGTCCACCCCTAAAAAAGAAGAAGAAGATGACTCTGCTCCAGTGGTAGCAGGATTGTTGTAGTTGTTTCGTGGTTCTATCCTCGTTGCACGTTGTTGAGTGTTCCACTCATCTCTTATGCTTATATCTCTTGGAGATTCTACGGATTGGTTATTCATAGCTCTCGGTCCTCCTTTCCATACAGGGGTCTTGTATATATCTCTATTGTCGTAGCTATAGTTGGTCTCCTTTCAGGCACTATAGTATTTCTATGGGATTACTTTTGTTATGACAATTTACATCAGATTCCTCATGAGAGTGCCGCTTTATGTATTTAGCATCTAAAACAGAAATATCGTCACGGTTTACCGAAACCGGAAGTGATACTCCGTAGGCACTCCTGAACCGGAAGTGACGTCAGAATTTGCCGTAATTGGAAGTAAAACTCCGTGGGCATTATTTAATTTTAGAACCTATTCTCTGGCAGTTATATTAGGACCAATTCTCTGACATCTGATATTAGAACCTATCTTCTGAGAGTATAATAACTGATCCACGAACAAGTGAAGTTAGATAGAGTATGTCACAATCTGCTTCTGCACAGGAAGTGACATCATTATCAATGTTAACCGGAAGTCAGATTCTGGCATCAGTTTCAAACCCAATCTTTATTCCAATTTTAACCACATATATAAGATAGGCAAAGAATTTCCCTACATTATACATATTATACATATTATACAAATTATGTCTAGAACCCCTGATTACTTGGCTAAAATCGAATAAAGGATCACTATCGAAAAGAATGCCCTTACTCATGAAACCAATGCCCATACCCACAATGCATCTAACAGGAAGTGGGCGGAGCTTAATTTTTGGCGCAAAAATTCAACACAACTATTGGCTACAATACCCTTTATAAGGATACATTCTCCTTAGTTAACTCAGTCTTGATAAAGGCCTATACTAGGGCCGAAACACGTCGACTGAGTATTGGTAAGCCTATTTTCATTTATGTAATATTGTGTGAAACAATCTGCACTATATTTTCCTTTTTTCACATATTTTTAGGTGGATATCGTTTTTTGAGTTAATCTGACTTCTACACCGATATCTGATTCCTTGTTCCACACTTCTGTGGGCACTGTCCTTCATCTCTCCACACCCTCAAGGATATATCTACATATGGGACTTCTGCAAGGAATATCCATATAGGTCTGGGTGACTATTCCCACTTTGTTTTTGTGCACATAATTTTTTCACCACTATTCTTTCACCTTATATTTTGGAACTGAATTGCAACTCACAGGATGTTTTTTACTGACATTTATTGACACATTTTTTCATTGAGACTTTTCATCACGTTGATTTTTTGTATTTTTTGTATTTTTTGTATTTTTCAACACTTATTTTTCAACACTTGTTACTATTTGTTGTATTTATCACATTGGTACCCATACACTCTGAACCCAGGTCTGCGCAGTAGATAGGCCACTTACCTGTGACCATCCATTGTTTTTAACCTCTGTATGTGTTTTTATTAGCTTTCATTTGTTTATTAGCTTTTATTTACCATTCCTGTTTTACTATTCTTCATGGATCCATGAGTTGTATTGTATATGTTTTAGATTATGTAATAAATATCTAGCATTCTTATCTACCAGAATACACTTTACTTATCCCTTTTTTGCCTCCGGTTTGGTAGGTGCTTGGGGGATCCCCATTATTCATATGTTTCAGTACTAGTTTAGCTTAACCTCTGCTGATATGTTTCGTTACTGGTTTAGCTTAACCTCTGCAGATATGTTTCAGTACTAGTTTAGCTTAACCTCTGCTGATATGTTTCAGTACTAGTTTAGCTTAACCTCTGCAGATATGTTTCATTACTAGTTTAGCTTAACCTCTGCTGATATGTTTCGTTACTGGTTTAGCTTAACCTCTGCAGATATGTTTCAGTACTAGTTTAGCTTAACCTCTGCTGATATGTTTCAGTACTAGTTTAGCTTAATCTCTGCAGATATGTTTCATTACTAGTTTAGCTTAACCTCTGCTGATATGTTTCATTAATGGTTTAGCTTAACCTCTGCTGATATGTTTCAGTACTGATTTAGCTTAACCTCTGCTGATATGTTTCAGTACTGGTTTAGCTTAACCTCTGCTGATATGTTTCAGTACTAGTTTAGCTTAACCTCTGCTGATATGTTTCAGTACTAGTTTAGCTTAACCTCTGCTGATATGTTTCAGTACTGGTTTAGCTTAACCTCTGCTGATATGTTTCATTACTGGTTTAGCTTAACCTCTGCTGATATCTTTCATTACTGGTTTAGCTTAACCTCTGCTGATATGTTTCAGTACTAGTTAAGCTTAACCTCTGCTGATATGTTTCAGTACTAGTTTAGCTTAACCTCTGCTGATATGTTTCAGTACTAGTTTAGCTTAACCTCTGCTGATATGTTTCAGTACTAGTTAAGCTTAACCTCTGCCGATATGTTTCAGTACTGGTTTAGCTTAACCTCTGCTATGTTTCAGTACTGGTTTAGCTTAACCTCTGCTATGTTTCAGTACTGGTGTAGCTTAACCTCTGCTGATATGTTTCAGTACTAGTTTAGCTTAACCTCTGCTGATATGTTTCAGTACTAGTTTAGCTTAACCTCTGCTGATATGTTTCATTACTGGTTTAGCTTAACCTCTGCTTATATGTTTCAGTACTAGTTAAGCTTAACCTCTGCCGATATGTTTCAGTACTGATTTAGCTTAACCTCTGCTATGTTTCAGTACTGGTGTAGCTTAACCTCTGCTGATATGTTTCAGTACTGATTTAGCTTAACCTCTGCTATGTTTCAGTACTGGTGTAGCTTAACCTCTGCTGATATGTTTCAGTACTAGTTTAGCTTAACCTCTGCTGATATGTTTCAGTACTAGTTTAGCTTAACCTCTGCTGATATGTTTCAGTACTAGTTTAGCTTAACCTCTGCTGATATGTTTCATTACTGGTTTAGCTTAACCTCTGCAGATATGTTTCAATACTAGTTTAGCTTAACCTCTGCTGATATGTTTCAGTACTAGTTTAGCTTAACCTCTGCAGATATGTTTCATTACTAGTTTAGCTTAACCTCTGCTGATATGTTTCATTAATGGTTTAGCTTAACCTCTGCTGATATGTTTCAGTACTGATTTAGCTTAACCTCTGCTGATATGTTTCAGTACTGGTTTAGCTTAACCTCTGCTGATATGTTTCAGCACTAGTTTAGCTTAACCTCTGCTGATATGAATCAGAACTGATTTAGCTTAACCTCTGCTGATATGTTTCAGTACTGGTTTAGCTTAACCTCTGCTGATATGTTTCAGTACTAGTTTAGCTTAACCTCTGCTTATATGTTTCAGTACTAGTTTAGCTTAACCTCTGCAGATATGTTTCATTACTGGTTTAGCTTAACCTCTGCTGATATTTTTCAGTACTAGTTTAGCTTAACCTCTGCTGATATGTTTCATTAA
This sequence comes from Bombina bombina, assembly GCF_027579735.1. Classification (NCBI taxonomy): domain Eukaryota; kingdom Metazoa; phylum Chordata; class Amphibia; order Anura; family Bombinatoridae; genus Bombina; species Bombina bombina. The sequence goes on along the minus strand of NC_069503.1, from coordinate 12,762,548 downwards.
TGGTTTAGCTTAACCTTTGCTGATATGTTTCAGTACTGATTTAGCTTAACCTCTGCTGATATGTTTCACTACTGGTTTAGCTTAACCTCTGCTGATATGTTTCAGTACTGGTTTAGCTTAACCTCTGCTGATATGTTTCAGTACTAGTTTAGGTTAACCTCTACTGATATCTTTCAGTACTGGTTTAGCTTAACCTCTGCTGATATGTTTCAGTACTGGTTTAGCTTAAACTCTGCTGATATGTTTCAGTACTAGTTTAGCTTAACCTCTGCTGATATGTTTCAGTACTGATTTAGCTTAACCTCTGCTGATATGTTTCAGTACTGATTTAGCTTAACCTCTGCTGATATGTTTCAGTACTAGTTTAGGTTAACCTCTGCTGATATGTTTTAGTACTGGTTTAGCTTAACCTCTGCTGATATGTTTTAGTACTAGTTTAGCTTAACCTCTGCTGATATGTTTCAGTACTGGTTTAGCTTAACCTCTGCAGATATGTTTTTGTACTGGTTTAGCTTAACCTCTGCTGATATGTTTCATTACTACTTTAGATTAACCTCTGCTGATATGTTTCAGTACTGGTTTAGCTTAACCTCTGCTGATATGTTTCAGTACTAGTTTAGCTTAACCTCTGCTGATATGTTTCATTAATGGTTTAGCTTAACCTCTGCTGATATGTTTCAGTACTGATATAGCTTAACCTCTGCTGATATGTTTCAGTACTGGTTTAGCTTAACCTCTGCTGATATGTTTCAGTACTGGTTTAGCTTAACCTCTGCTGATATGTTTCAGTACTAGTTTAGGTTAACCTCTGCTGATATGTTTCAGTACTAGTTTAGCTTAACCTCTGCTGATATGTTTCAGTACTAGTTGAACCGGAAGTGACGTCAGAATTTGCCGTAATTGGAAGTAAAACTCCGTGGGCATTATTTAATTTTAGAACCTATTCTCTGGCAGTTATATTAGGACCAATTCTCTGCCATCTGATATTAGAACCTATCTTCTGAGAGTATAATAACTGATCCACGAACAAGTGAAGTTAGATAGAGTATGTCACAATCTGCTTCTGCACAGGAAGTGACATCATTATCAATGTTAACCGGAAGTCAGATTCTGGCATCAGTTTCAAACCCAATCTTTATTCCAATTTTAACCACATATATAAGATAGGCAAAGAATTTCCCTACATTATACATATTATACATATTATACAAATTATGTCTAGAACCCCTGATTACTTGGCTAAAATCGAATAAAGGATCACTATCGAAAAGAATGCCCTTACTCATGAAACCAATGCCCATACCCACAATGCATCTAACAGGAAGTGGGCGGAGCTTAATTTTTGGCGCAAAAATTCAACACAACTATTGGCTACAATACCCTTTATAAGGATACATTCTCCTTAGTTAACTCAGTCTTGATAAAGGCCTATACTAGGACCGAAACACGTCGACTGAGTATTGGTAAGCCTATTTTCATTTATGTAATATTGTGTGAAACAATCTGCACTATATTTTCCTTTTTTCACATATTTTTAGGTGGATATCGTTTTTTGAGTTAATCTGACTTCTACACCGATATCTGATTCCTTGTTCCACACTTCTGTGGGCACTGTCCTTCATCTCTCCACACCCTCAAGGATATATCTACATATGGGACTTCTGCAAGGAATATCCATATAGGTCTGGGTGACTATTCCCACTTTGTTTTTGTGCACATCATTTTTTCACCACTATTCTTTCACCTTATATTTTGGAACTGAATTGCAACTCACAGGATGTTTTTTACTGACATTTATTGACACATTTTTTCATTGAGACTTTTCATCACGTTGATTTTTTGTATTTTTTGTATTTTTTGTATTTTTCAACACTTATTTTTCAACACTTGTTACTATTTGTTGTATTTATCACATTGGTACCCATACACTCTGAACCCAGGTCTGCGCAGTAGATAGGCCACTTACCTGTGACCATCCATTGTTTTTAACCTCTGTATGTGTTTTTATTAGCTTTCATTTGTTTATTAGCTTTTATTTACCATTCCTGTTTTACTATTCTTCATGGATCCATGAGTTGTATTGTATATGTTTTAGATTATGTAATAAATATCTAGCATTTTTATCTACCAGAATACACTTTACTTATCCCTTTTTTGCCTCCGGTTTGGTAGGTGCTTGGGGGATCCCCATTATTCATATGTTTCAGTACTAGTTTAGCTTAACCTCTGCTGATATGTTTCGTTACTGGTTTAGCTTAACCTCTGCAGATATGTTTCAGTACTAGTTTAGCTTAACCTCTGCTGATATGTTTCAGTACTAGTTTAGCTTAACCTCTGCAGATATGTTTCATTACTAGTTTAGCTTAACCTCTGCTGATATGTTTCGTTACTGGTTTAGCTTAACCTCTGCAGATATGTTTCAGTACTAGTTTAGCTTAACCTCTGCAGATATGTTTCAGTACTAGTTTAGCTTAATCTCTGCAGATATGTTTCATTACTAGTTTAGCTTAACCTCTGCTGATATGTTTCATTAATGGTTTAGCTTAACCTCTGCTGATATGTTTCAGTACTGATTTAGCTTAACCTCTGCTGATATGTTTCAGTACTGGTTTAGCTTAACCTCTGCTGATATGTTTCAGTACTAGTTTAGCTTAACCTCTGCTGATATGTTTCAGTACTAGTTTAGCTTAACCTCTGCTGATATGTTTCAGTACTGGTTTAGCTTAACCTCTGCTGATATGTTTCATTACTGGTTTAGCTTAACCTCTGCTGATATGTTTCATTACTGGTTTAGCTTAACCTCTGCTGATATGTTTCAGTACTAGTTAAGCTTAACCTCTGCTGATATGTTTCAGTACTAGTTTAGCTTAACCTCTGCAGATATGTTTCAGTACTAGTTTAGCTTAACCTCTGCTGATATATTTCAGTACTAGTTTAGCTTAACCTCTGCTGATATGTTTCAGTACTAGTTTAGCTTAACCTCTGCTGATATATTTCAGTACTAGTTTAGCTTAACCTCTGCAGATATGTTTCAGTACTAGTTTAGCTTAACCTCTGCTAATATGTTTCAGTACTAGTTTAGCTTAACCTCTGCTGATATGTTTCAGTACTGGTTTAACTTAACCTCTGCTAATATTTTTTAGTACTGGTTTAGCTTAACCTCTGCTGATATGTTTCATTACTACTTTAGCTTAACCTCTGCTGATATGTTTCATTACTACTTTAGCTTAACCTCTGCTGATATGTTTCAGTACTGGTTTAGCTTAACTTCTGCTGATATGTTTTAGTACTAGTGTAGTTTAACCTCTGCTGATATGTTTCAGTACTAGTTTAGCTTAACCTCTGCTGATATGTTTCATTACTGGTTTAGCTTAACCTCTGCTGATATGTTTCAGTACTAGTTTAGCTTAACCTCTGCTGATATGTTTCATTACTGGTTTAGCTTAACCTCTGCTGATATGTTTCATTACTGGTTTAGCTTAACCTCTGCTGATATGTTTCATTGCTAGTTTAGCTTAACCTCTGCTGATATGTTTCAGTACTGGTTTAGCTTAACTTCTGCTGATATGTTTTAGTACTAGTTTAGATTAACCTCTGCTGATATGTTTCAGTACTAGTTTAGCTTAACCTCTGCTGATATGTTTCAGTACTGGTTTAGCTTAACCTCTGCTGATATGTTTCAGTACTAGTTTAGCTTAACCTCTGCTGATATGTTTCAGTACTAGTTTAGCTTAACCTCTGCTGATATGTTTCAGTACTGGTTTAGCTTAACCTCTGCTGATATGTTTCATTACTACTTTAGCTTAATCTCTGCTGATATGTTTCAGTACTAATTTAGCTTAACCTCTGCCGATATGTTTCAGTACTAGTTTAGCTTAACCTCTGCTGATATGTTTCAGTACTGGTTTAGCTTAACCTCTGCTGATATGTTTCAGTACTGGTTTAGCTTAACTTCTGCTGATATGTTTTGGTACTAGTGTAGTTTAAAAATAAAAACAGAATATAAGTCAGCGCTAAACAACACACAATATAACAAAAAGATATCAGTAATGATAATATAAGTATTTCACAAAAAAGAAAATAAATCAGATAAACTAATTAGAACAGAACTTCTAAAGAAAGAAAAAAACACACAGATCCTATAATTTCACAATGAAAGAATAAATAAATAAAAATAAAAACACCAAAAAATTTATATATATAATATATAATAATACCCAATGTCCATAGAAAATTAGATTCAAAGTCCCATCAATAGTAGATAAAAAGATGTGTGATAGTCCAAATTGAAACTCCAAGATAGATGCCGCCTCTCATTAGGTGATCTTTCCCAAAAATCACCCAGACATGGATAGAAACTATGAAGAAAATAGGAGAAGCGCAAAAACTTGAGAAATTTATTTAGATCAGATAAAATAACAACACATAGGCCTAGATTTGGAGTTCGGCGGTAGATGGGTTGTTAACGCCACGCGTGTTTTATGTCTAACGCACGGCATTGTTTGACTCCGGTATTTAGAGTTCAACTAAGACCATCTAACGATGCTCTTAACGCGTGTATGTCACACGCGTAATCCTGCCCGCGTTAGACAGTCTCCCATAGAGATCAATGGGAAAGGCAAAAAATTGATTTTTTTCCCCTAACACTCGATCTCGCGAGAATACGCACAGCTCGGTCATATGACGCATACCACATCATGCACAACAATAACACGCCGCAAATGTCACAACAACAATTAATCAACAAACTATATATTATGACAAACATACATATACAACACTTCACGAAGAACACACCATCGCAAATTCACATTTAAAAAGAATACTATTGGACAATGAAAGAGAAAACGACCACTATGACATCATCGCATTCTACACATTCCACAAATACCAACTCTAAATGAGCATTAATTGCTAATAAAGCACACCTGAACACTATTTACAACGGAAATTGGGACATCATTAAACATTTACACAGGGTATATAAGCATCACACAAGCAGGGCTTCTTTGACTGTGTTGCTGGTGGGTCTTTGGAGATTGGAGGTTTAAGATTAGAGAGTTTGAGAATTTTTGAGAGTGAGTTAGTGTTAGCGTGAGAGAGTGAGTGAGTTAGTGGGAGTGGGAGCGTGAGTGAGTTAGTGGGAGTTATTAGTGAGAGTTGTTAGTGGGAGCGTAAGTTACTGGTAGTTAGTGAGAGTTAGTGGGAGTGTTTGTTAGTGAGAATTAGTAGTAGTGTGAGTTAGCGAGCGAGTGATTTTTCTGTACACTTAACGCATTTACACGCAAACACATTCAATACATACATACACTTATCAATAACACTACATACACTCCATACCCCCTACCCCCTCATACTACACTCCATACCCCATTCCTTGTAGTCCCATTCCCTTTCATCCCATTTACTCTTATCCCATACCCCATACCCATCCCATACCCATCCCCTAGTTACATTTAGTTTACATATCCTCCTTTTAGTCTTATTCTTCTTTTCGTTTATTTAAATACTCCTTACCCTCTTTGTTTTTTTACATCCCTCTCACACTTTAAGCACCTTTTTTGTCTTTTTACTTCTTTATTTTGACCCCCTTTCATTTCATCACACTCACCTTTTGTTTGATTATTTGGGGTTTAGTTTAGGGAAGAGATGGAGACCAGGCAGGGGACAGGTAGAGGGGGGAGTAGAGGGAGGGGGAGAGGAACAGGGCAGGAAGGGGGGCAGGAAGGGGGGCAGGAAGCGGGGGTGGAAGCGGTGGGTGGACCCAGCCACTTGGTTCAAGATGACCAAGTGGCTGGGCCCACTGGCGGTCAGAGTAGGGCTTCACAGTCCGGGAAACAGAGGGCATCATCACAGGGGAAGGCCAAGGCGACTAGGGAGGCGAGGTTTACGATGGAGGAGAAGGAGGCCCTCGTAGAGGCCTATATGGCCAGGCATATGAGGCTGCAGCACCAAAAGACAACCCCGACTGACAGGAGGAGGCTCTGGAATGAGATCAGGAATGCAGTCAATGCAGTGGGTGGCCGGAAACGAGATATGGATTCTATCAAACATCGCTACCGGGACTGTAAACTGGAACTCAAAAAAAAGTTAGGTCTGGAGGCACGACATGCCGCAGGAACCGGTGGCGGACCTGCCCTTGAGATCGAGTACTGCCGATGGGAGGAAATGTTGCGGCCCAGCATCTCCGAGGTGGAAGTAGTCGGTATCGGAGGAATTGATACCGGGAACCTGCCACTCTCATCTGACGGTAAGCTCATTGAACAATAATTTCACGTACGAATGTATTTCAATGTACACTATACGCAAACATTTACTTTCATGATTGAGGTAGCGAATACAATTTGACAAAACATTCAAATGTACTTCAATTACCTAATTTGAATCCTTCTTGAGATATATTTTAAGGAAGAAATAGCCATGCACACGGTGAAACAATCACAGGAGGCAGCTATATTCAGCTAACAATCAGCATCTTCTAAGCATATTTAGATATGCTTTTCAGCAAAGAATATCCAGAGAATTAAGCGAATTAGATAATAAAAGTACATTCGAAAGTTGATAAAAAATGTATGCTTCTAAATCATGAAAGATAAAACATTGGGTTTCATGTGTTAAGGATCCGATTAATGCTATAACGTTGTTTACACGCATTCAATTACTTTGCGGTTACATCAGTATCTAGGCTATAGGTTAGGTGTGCATTTAAACAGACTGAAAACAAACGCTAAAACATTCAGATTGACCAGAGATATCACAAACACGGTTTATGAAAAAGCTGAAATCGTATTGATTGTTTGTTAGGTTTCTAAGTGGATTAATGATTCTGCATTTGTAATTGTATCGTAAGCTAAGTCATTTAAAGCTTGATTTTCTAATATGCTAATATATACATTTTTGTTTTTTTTGTTTTTTTAATATACAGAGTCTGGGGAGGAGGCAGCACAGGAAACACAGCCTCATGCATCTCCCCGGGATGAGAGTGGTGGGGAGGAATTTCCACTTCGGAGGGAAGAGGCCCCCCGTGACGAAGAGCGCACGGGAGATGATGAAGAGGCCCCGGAAGCACAGGAGGATCCCGTGGAACCCGAGGCACCTCAAGAACCCGCACACCGCCGTGCACGGGCACCCCGCCGTGCACGGGTACAACAACAAGCCCAACAAGAGGAAATAGCGGAGGTGCGGGTTCTACTGGACTACATAGACCAGATGCGTACCTCCCGGATAGAAAATATCGAAGGACGCAACAGATTACTTGATGGCCAAAATCAAATTATTCAAGGACAAAATCAAATCATCACCATACTGAATCGAATTGAAGAAGGACTAACCAGAATATTTCAGCTTCACCAAGAAATGTTCACTTTTTTCCGGGAGGCGCATGCTGGTCTACCTCCTGGTCCGCCTCTTGTTGCTGGGCCTCTTGTTGCTGGGCCTCTTGCTGCTGGGCCATCTCCTCCTGCCGGCACATCTCCTCCTGCCGGCCCATCTCCTCCTGCCGGCCCATCTACTCCTCCTCATCCATCTACTCCTCCTCATCCATCTACTCCTCCTCAGCCATCTTCTCCTCCTCAGCCATCTTCTCCTCACCTTGGTCGTCCCAGTACTCTTCCTTCCACTCTTCCCACAACAGCTCCAAGGAGAACTCTTCGGAGTCGGCAGTTGCCTCTCCCAGAGCCTCAGCCCCGTGGGAAGAGGGGAAGGAAGAGGAAGTAAGTATTTTTTTCCTTCTTTTCTGGTTTTTTTAATTTAATGTGTAATGGATAGGTATGTGATGATGTGGTTTTCATACACTTGTGGACCACACTCTGTATATAATCGACTTCTATGGGACCGGGTCCATGGAGGGAGATTGTTTGCAGAGTGTGGGTTATAAGTGTGTGAAAACCACATCATCACATACCTATCCTTGTTCATGATATTGATTGGTTTCTGTGATGTGATGTCCAAACTGTTTCCCGAATCGCAAACAAAATTACCATTACAATTATCCATGATGGCATATTACTGTTTGAATGCCAATAACACAGCTTAAAGGGACAGTCAGAAAATTATTGATTACAAAGAAAACACTGTATTACGCATTATAAAGTTGGAAACAACAAAACATGGAGAAATACGTGTGACTTATGTGCTTACCCTTGTATCTCTGACTATGAAAAATGACCACTTATTTGTTGTTCAGACATAACAACATTTTAGATATCAATGATCAATACATGGTCAATAATATGCTGTATGAGCACAAGGTTTTACATATACAAATGCTATCCAAATGCCCTCTAGTGCTCAAATTGTATAATGATTACAAGCACTCTTCAAGATCGAAGAAATGAGCACACCAACCTCATAGGTTTAGCTAGCAAATTTAAATAAACACAGACAAATGTTCAATTGTTGAGAAACATTTGATATCATTGATATTACATAATTGACTTTTAGAATAATGCAAAACATTATTTGTTTTCGAAACTGTCCCTTTAACAACATTACATATGCTAACACATATTTGAAGCTTCTTGGTATATCTACATGTACTTTGTGAAAAAATAAATATTGAAATCACATTTATATTGACGTGTTAAATAAAGTCTATTTTCTTTAAGAGACATTATTGTGTTAATATTTTATTGTAAAGACATTTGTTTGAACAATTAATATGGTTTAAAGTCCTTTTAGGAGAGGGGGGGGGGGGAAAATATGCTAACAATAATATATTTGAAGATTAAACAATGTGGATCTCATACATGATACAAAAAACAACATTTGCATTCAAGGGACAGTATACTATATTTTTAACAGAACTGTATGTAATAGACACTACTACAAACAACAAGATTAACATATACTGATATCAATATTACAAAGCTTCAAACACTTGAAAATAAAATAGGGTTAGCTATATTGAAAATATAGATGAACCCCCATTACAACCGTAAAACAAGACAATACCCCATCATTAACATATGAAAAGACCCTTTACACAAACTGGAGAAAGCTGGAGATGGTACTCACATGAAACTCAGAGGCTTTGCGAGGAGTCTGAAAATTACTTACATTTTCGTAGAACAGAAGAAAAAATAAACGTATTGGTTAAACAATGGACTATCTAACTAGAGACAAAATCAAAGCTTTTGATTTATAATGTGAGTGTCTAATGAACCTTTAATAAAATATACAACGAAATTACATTTAGAAGAAGTCGGCATCATATATTTAGCATATGATAAATATAAATGCATATTGATTACTTTATTCAAACACAATAGCGCATATTTATTAATTAGATATCTTTAACATTAAACACAACAGTCATTTTTCAGAAAAAGGAACATTGTTGACAAACATATTAAACATGGACTATACAGATTTGCACTTGCCTCGAAATATCATATGCATGAAAACATTTTGCTTTCGTTCGTTTATTCAACCAGACATCCAGCAAAAGAGAATGTGGTGGTCTTTATCAGCTACGGGTCAACAATGTAACATGATGCAAATAATACATATTCGCAAGGTTTTTAAAATTGGCTGCAGTCACAAACGTTTTTAACGTGCACAAATATTGCGGGACTACGTAATCCAATCAGACGTTTTTTTACCTTTGCATGTGACGTCTTAACATGGCGCTTCCTTGATCACGTAAGAACGCCATCCAATGAAAGGCACATTCTTGATCACGTAAGAAGGCAAAAAAAAAGGCGCATCCTTGATCGCGTTAAAACGCCATCCAATGAAAGGCACATTATTGATCACGTAAGAACGCCCAAAAAAAAAGGCGCATCCTTGATCGCGTCAAAACGCAATCCAATAAAAGGCACATTCTTGATCACGTAAGAACGTCAGTCAATACAAGGAATCATTGGACAGCCTGGCAGGTGACGTCTTAAGCAACATGGCGCATCCAAGATCGCAGAAAAACCGCAGACAATACAAGGACTCAGTGACATCTTGGCATATCAATAAGAAACGTATTTATATTTTCGGAACTAGTATGTGTCTAGATTGCTATCTAGGAATGTCACCAAATCATGATTCATCTTTTCGGACTTGACTGTCCCTTGAACTATAGCTATGGTGTATATCTTTAACATTTAAAAGATACACATGAGAAATACATATGCCATTGATGTTTTAAGATATGTTTGGATTGTTGTGGAATAACAATAGTTATACATGGATTGATTAAACGTGTCATTTATTCAAGTTTAATTATTGTCAGCCTACCTATAACCATATATGGGAGGATAAGTATTTTGTTAACATCTTTGTTAACAAATATTCATCATCTAAATTATTTGCATTACACACAGAGATTTATTTGGTTACACTTTTACAATTATATAGAATTGAAAATGAAATACATGTGCTGTCAACATTACAATAAGATTGTTTATTAATAAGATTATATGTCCTTGTTCATGTAAAAAGGACAAAAACGCTTTAGAAATGGAAATACATTCATTAACAATTGTGCTCACCATCACTTAAAGGGACATTATTTTGTTTTTAAAAAGAGCATACACATAGACAATACTATTTCAATAAAATGAACACTTTACAGGGATTATATCATTGTATCAATACTCAGATCATTTGGTAAAGGTGCATCAATTCATGCAGAGTTTCTAAATACACACATGGATCTGAACATTGAAATATACATATATACACAAATAACAATCTATATATACATATATAAAACAATTACTATGCTAATCATAATCAGGCAATGATAAAGCTAAGATAAAAATATATAAAGACAAATAATAAGATTACATTGGAGATGTTAATCTTAAAGTCATTTACTATTGTCTTACATATATGATTTTATTATTACAAATATATTTGGTAGGTCCCTTTAAGGATCAACAACATAAACCAGAGCTTTCAAAAAATAACATGAAGAATCAGGACAACGATTCGTGAAATAAAATGTATTTTATTAGTATGTAAGAAAACATACACAACGTTTATAAATAATATTTTAAAAATAAGGAATATATGAGCCATATGACAAGGTAACACAGTGCATCACAGTCCATGAAGAGAGTTGCCAAGGGCCAGCATAGCCCCATTTGAGCCATATGACAAGGTAACACAGTGCATCACAGTCCATGAAGAGAGTTGCCAAGGGCCAGCATAGCCCCATTGGAGACATATGACAAGGTAACACAGTGCATCACAGTCCATGAAGAGAGTTGCCAAGGGCCAGCATAGCCCCATTGGAGACATATGACAAGGTAACACAGTGCATCACAGTCCATGAAGAGAGTTGCCAAGGGCCAGCATAGCCCCATTTGAGCCATATGACAAGGTAACACAGTGCATCACAGTCCATGAAGAGAGTTGCCAAGGGCCAGCATAGCCCCATTGGAGACATATGACAAGGTAACACAGTGCATCACAGTCCATGAAGAGAGTTGCCAAGGGCCAGCATAGCCCCATTGGAGACATATGACAAGGTAACACAGTGCATCACAGTCCATGAAGAGAGTTGCCAAGGGCCAGCATAGCCCCATTTGAGCCATATGACAAGGTAACACAGTGCATCACAGTCCATGAAGAGAGTTGCCAAGGGCCAGCATAGCCCCATTGGAGACATATGACAAGGTAACACAGTGCATCACAGTCCATGAAGAGAGTTGACAAGGGCCAGCATAGCCCCATTGGAGACATATGACAAGGTAACACAGTGCATCACAGTCCATGAAGAGAGTTGCCAAGGGCCAGCATAGCCCCATTGGAGACATATGACAAGGTAAAAGAGTGCAACAGGCACAACAATAAACTTGTAAAAAGGCCAAATGGCAACAATAAAAAAACAAAATCAACATGTGGACGGAGGATTCTTATCTGCCACCATGGAGCATCTCCAGATCCTCCACTTACTGGTCATCCTCTTCATCGTTCTGTGCATGTCCAGCTCCAGATTCAGGCCTTGAACTTAATCTCATAATTGCACGCAGAGTCAAGTCCTGAACCCGGAGCTGGGCCTGCATGGTGTCGTTCATCCCTCTCAGGACAGCTGCGTTCCTCAACACGGCCTGCTCTACTCTTGCTATACTTTCTAGCATGAGCCATGCTGAGTCACAGCCTAAAATAAAGAATACATTAAATATTAAGGATAATTACACAACAGACGAAAAAATTTTACAACATACATTGTCATCATAAAGACAAATAATTCTTTACATCAATTATTTTACATTTATTATTTACACATGAATTAGGTTATTCAGACAGACAGAAATCATTAAAGGGACATTTAACTCAAACATGTTGTCCCCTTTAATTGGTTTTAGATGATCCACTTATACAGCTTGAGTGTATCAAATCTTGTTAAAGGATTTACATTGTACTTACATTAGCAATTAAAAAATTTAAATTATACTGTGGTAGGCACACCTATCCTTAAACATTTTGGCATTGAGGTCAAGCTGTGTAAACATAGCAACCTGAAGAAATTACATTCCCACTGGGTTAGACAAGAGATAATGTATCAACATTTGTACATAAATTGTTGGATCCAAGTAGTGGTGATTGGTATATGTAGTGATATCCAATTAAAGGGACACTGAACCTAAATATTTAATGGACTGATTCAGATAGAGCATGACATTACAAATCTTTAAAACTTACACATATTCATTAAATTTTTAAATTCTCTAGCTAGATTTTGAATGCAAGAATGTTGCTTTTTATTGAAGCCAATATTTGTTTATCAACTTTGTTTGTCCCTGCTGGTTGATGGATACATTCATCCAACAATAAAGAAATGATGGCCAGAATTATTTTATTGTTTAAACTAATTATAGGAATTTCTTTGTTTCAAAAAAAATATCAAGAGAATGAAGAATAATTCATAAGAGTAGTAAATTATAAATTTGATTAACATTGCATGCTGGATTGGAATCACAATTTACAACATTTAACTTCACTGTACATTTAAGTATCTTATAACGTGTATTTTGAATGATACTTACAGCTGTGCCTGGGAAGGACAATCCGACACCCAGGACAATGAAGGTTGAGACAGGGGGGAGGGATGGGATTGGCTTGGGGAGGGATGGGAGTGGCTTGGGGAGGGATGTTAATGGCTTGGGGAGGGGTGAGCTGCCGCTCCGGGGTAGGCCGTACAGCTGGGGAGTGGGGAGTTTGGGTCTGGGCAGCTGTACGGGCCATAATACGGGGAGAGCGGCGAAGGGGGGTGTAGGTGCGTTTTTTGGGAGGGACAGGATATGAACTATGGGAAGGGCCGGCAGTGGTCTGGTCATGGGCAGGGGTCTGGGTCTGTGCAGGGGTCTGGCCATGGTCAGGGGTCTGTGCATGGGGAGGGGTCTGTGACTGGGCAGGGGCGGAAACCAGATGACCAGAAGTGGTGGATCCATCTGAAAATTTAACGAAAATATATTAACATCTCATACATCCTGACATCAAATCAACGCATTTCAAATTGATTATGTTTTCAATATACTTCGAAGTGTGTTTGAATTTGTAAAAAATTCTGAAATTAGGATATGGTATGTATATAGGCACTCAGATGAATATCAATGACTGTCTGTACAATTATAACATTATTATTGTGTTTTGGCCTGGAATATGCATGTGACATAATGATGTCATGAATTTTACATATTTTCTATTAAATATATTTCATGCTGCCTGATATAGAAAGGGGGCAGTAGTGTATTTGAACAGACAAATAATATTCCTTTTTAAAGTGCAAAAGCTGTAGACTTTGAATGTCTTCAATTAAATGATTTCAAATAAACAAACATGTTGGAAACATGATAGATATATTTCACATACCATTAGACTCCAAGGCAGCCTCTTCCTCCTCCGTCCCACATGTTAAATCAATCTCTGTAAAACATAACATGTTGTGTACACGTTAACAACAGATATTATAACATATGTTACTGTTGGTCAAAGACACACATCAATGTTGCATTAAAGATATACACACCCAAAGTTATGATTTACATCATTTTGATGGAGCATACAAATTACATTATATTTGTTATTCTCAATGATTCATATTTTCAATGTATTGTTTGGATTAATGTAAAAATCATAAAAGCATATTACATAGAACATTTAAGATTTCTCATGTGTGTATCACTTGATGACTGTTGTAAAAAAAGAACATTGAAACAAACATATGTTATACATCTTCTGAATAACAAATGTGGAGACTAATAAAGTTGAAATTATTAATCGTTCAATATTAAAAGAAAATTAATATATAATCAGAAGAGACAATCTTATTTTTTTTTCTAATGTTATGCTTCATCAGAATCATGATCATAATATTGATTAGCAATACACCTTCAATGACATATAAATGAGTCAATGGACTTACCAGGAGACCGCAAAGGCGGCTCTATGTCACTGCTGGATTCCTGTGGGCTCACCACACCAACTCTCTCTATGAATGATATAGATATATATTAGGAAACACATTTGGGATATCACTAAATCACATCTGTCTCGAATTTTACCATTAATCAACTTTAAAATGTGAAGAATAGAGCAGTCATTACACCAGAAAATGCTTGATTGAATCAAGGGGATTCTGTTAAATATTCTGTATTGAACATATGTTTAATGTCAGACTATATTAGACATCAAAATCATCTCATACGATGCTATTGCATATCTAAATATACCCATTGATCAATGTTCTTAACCCTTTAAGGACACAGCTTTCAGTTTGCTCAATTGTTTTATGACGGAATAATTCTGTCATATGTCCTTAAGAGGTTAAAAGAATACACACAAACCACATTTTGAAGAGCATCTGTTGACAAATCTAAACAAACACATGTGTCACATCGAGCCATTTGTGCAATGTACAGTAATCTTGTTTAGGACACAACACATATTTATCACAATACAAAACAAAATTGATTATTACAAATATGTAATCATGGTGCTGTTAGAGTATGCAGATATCTATAAAGTAACTCCAACAGAGAATATGTGAATTATATATCAATATTGTTTAATCAAAAGAATGTAAAGATGAATGAATCTATTTTGTCTTAAAGGGACACTGACATGATTAATTTAAATCATTGATTTCTATGTTCAAACTGTTCAAAATGATTTAACATTGACTCCTATTATAATTAGAATGTTGCTAGATTTTAATCTTAAAGGCAGATAAGCAATATTGGATTCAATAAATATTGTTTGTTGAAGGTATCCACCAATCATCAATAAAAACCCAGGTTGGTCAACCAAAATTTAGATGCACATAAACGTACTTTCTTGATTTTAAAATACATTTAGCAATAGAATATGTCACATATGATGATAGTATTATATTTTTATGTTTATTAATATTGCATACTGTATCTGAATGACTACATTAATAATTGTAGCTCAGTATCCCTTTAATCTAAAATTAAATTGATTCGACAATGTTGTTGTTAATGAATTATCTACTCCATATGTTGAAGTAATGAATGGTATTGAGCATGCAATTCAAATCTAATATGTTATTTAAGGATATCCGAAGAATTATTTAATTTTCATCTATTAAAGAGACATTACATATAAATATTGAACAATGTGGATTTAGTATGTAATGTTCTGTCCATGTTTCTAAGACAAATGTCAATTAAAAAGAGACATACCATACTGTGACAAGCCCTGGCTTGAGGATCCAGCAGCCACATCCATATCTGTAATATATTAAATGAGGATTGCATATCATTAATACTAATCATGCCATGTTTAAAAACTTTACATTATTAACAAATCAATTTAAAAATATTAATCCTTTGGTAGTCCCATGAGTTAATTGTTTCCTCAATTAAATTAATGATAAATATATCCTGGACTCTTATTTTCAATCAGTTGTGTTGTTTACTGTATCTTTAATAATTTCTGGTTGTTATTTCATAATCATCAATTGATGGCCATATGTTATAATTTATTTGTATTCTTCGTTTTTTATTAGCTATAATATTGAAAATAAGAATACTGTATTCTTCAATAATATAAGAATTCACATTTAATTTTGACCAACATGTATAAAGCAATGCCACTTACAGCAAAGCCATGTTAACGTGGATGAGAAATTCCATTTTCGCGATCATTGCGCAATGATTCCAAGCGGAATTACGCATCCGTCATTTGAACAACATGTATAAAGCAATGCCACTTACAGCAAAGCCATGTTAACGTGGATGAGAAATTCAATTTTCGCGATCATTGCGCAATGATTCCAAGCGGAATTACGCATCCGTCATTTGAACAACATGTATAAAGCAATGCCACTTACAGCAAAGCCATGTTAACGTGGATGAGAAATTCCATTTTCGCGATCATTGCGCAATGATTCCAAGCGGAATTACGCATCCGTCATTTGAACAACATGTATAAAGCAATGCCACTTACAGCAAAGCCATGTTAACGTGGATGCGAAATTCAATTTTCGCTCTGTGACGCATATTCTGTAGAGCGCAAGAAACATCATTCCTATTTCATGTGTCACTAATCTAAAATCATATATCTAAACATCATATGTAGTGTATGTTGTGAGATCTGTATAGGTTTAGTATCTGACTATATACACATTTTTTGATTATAAAAAAATAAATAAGATATTATATGAAGTTGGATAATTACCTGGTTCAGATTCTCTATCTCCTCCCAGGCCACCGGACGGAGAAGCATCTGCCCTGTCCCCTGCGTCAGGACTTTCAGATCCCGCAGCTGGGAGGGAAGAAGAGGAGGCCGAGGATGGCGAAGATCTAAATCTTTTGGGGACCCGGAGATTGAGGAGCTCGCATAAAGTCACCTCATAAGGGAGTAGGTACAGTTTCCGCGGGGCCTTTCTTTGGCCCCCTCTTTTACGGGCTTGTACCCAGTCCCTTATGAGGTTGACTTTTTTGGATAAACGCAACCTCATATCTCCGAATCTCCTCATGATCTGATCCTGGGTCCTCTGGACGTCACACACCAATCTAACCGCATTGGTGATAGACTCCCAGAGGGCCTTCTTAACAGGCGCATCTGTCAACCTCCTCTTGTTCCCAAACAGCTGGGGATAAAAGTCCTTGACGGCGTGGACCAGTGCAGCGCTCTCCTCCTTGGTGAACCTGGGAACTGACATGCCTGCTGGGTTTTCCAAAAAATATATTATTATAATATATACTGCCTGCAGGCATTAGAGAACTGACAAAGATGGCAACGTGTAATGGACTTTTATATGGTGAAGTAAACATGAGATGCACCATGGGACAAGTTATCTGTACATCTGATTGGATAAAGGTTTGAAATATTGTTAGAATGTCTGTGAGACCATCCTGACTCAAGTTGTGTTTGTGTGATGAACTCTGATTGGCCGTTCCTTAATGTTTCATATCTTAGTAACTTCCTTACACATACCTCATGGTGGTGCTGTAACTTCATTTTTCATGTAGACTTATTTGTAACTCATGGGCCTGTCATGCGGATATGTGTGACGCAGATTTAATATCCGTGATCCGTTAAATATTAATGATTAAATTCTCTTTAAAATCTAATACTGTCACATTATTAAATGTTGTCCACATTTCTCGGTTTAATAACGGTCTGTTTCTTTAATACAAATACACATTTAATATTGTATGTCTTTATTGTTCATAAAATAAATTTGTTGACTTATTGTGAAGTATTGACATTGCTCTATTAAATGTCTTTATTATGCACATTGATTGTGTGCTATTGCGTGAAATTAGACTCTAATGTTTAAAGATGAAAATATGGTGTTTCAAGATGCGTTTCCCACGCAATATTTCTTAATGTTCAAATTCCGGTTAGAATGTCAGTAAATTTGAGAATCTGTTTATAAATGTTAAACTACAGGTTTGTTATTAGCAAATAAACCTCGAGCTTGTATTTCTCTGAAGTGCTCATATATGTTATTGTGCAATGGCGTCTTTAGTTTTAAATAGACATTACAAACAAACAATGGTATCAAATGATCTGTAGAGATAGAAGATTGTTTAGACTTTAAAATGTAAATAAATTTCTCTTAGTATTTAGATATCCTCAACAGAAGAAATTTAAATGCACATGGTTGAGCCAATCACATAAGGCATCTCTGTGCATCCACCAATCTTCATCTACTGAGCCGATCTCGATATGCTTTTCAAGCAAAGTTTGTCAAGATAGGAAGATAAGTAAATACACTATTTAAAGCTCTTAAAGGGACACTGTCCAAACAAATTTAGCATTGGTGATTGAGCATGAAATGTTAATCAAATTTATTATTTAATCCGATTATCAAATGTTAACAGTTATCTTGTTATGTTTCTTTGCAAATCAATAATGATATTTTATATTACGGACAATTGTTTAAAAAAAACCTGGGTTGTCCTTGACGATTGTTGGATCAATTATTCAAAAAAAAACAAGCAAGTTCTGTCCAGAGTACTGAAGCAAATAAATTAGCTATTTAATGCCTTATTTTTAAAGTAATGATAGCAACATCACAAGGAGCATTCATAATATGAGACAAGTTTTAAAGTTGATTAAAATAGTATACTCATTCAGAATGTATAAATCATTATTTTTTTAACTGTCTCCCTTTAAGTATATTTTGAGTTCATGTCCCTTTAAAGAAATATTTCACAATAATGCTTAAAATATCATAAACCTAGGCACCTTCCTTTTGCTAAATTAGTCTAACATATGAGTAAAGCAAATTTAGATTAACTTCTATATTGTTTTACACACTGACTGAAATATTGTTATTAAAGGAGGTATTTTGGAGCCTTCAGCTTAGAGGGACATTAAGCTATATGTTATGTATGCATTTTGTATAATATTCTTATATTTGACAAACTTAATATGTTTTGTTATTCAATCATTATATTGTAATTATATATATATATTCTTGGATTAAATACATCTCTACATAGGCTATTTTGATGCTGATTGTTTTTTGCATATAGATGCCTTATGTAATTGACTAAGATATGTGCATTGCTGTATTTTTTGAAAAGTATATTTAAAGACTGAATGTAATTCTATAGTACTTTCTAAATATGTTGAAATTCTTGTATGATATTTTTAAAAATCTATACACAATATACTTTGTGAATGTCCCTTTAAGGACCCAAACATTTTGAATTTTGATTTAACATTGACAAAATAAACTAAAGGGGAATTAAAATTCTATATAGATATTTGATGTCTAACCCAAGAGGTAATATTTTAAAATATACATAATAGTACTAAGTATAGTTAAATGACTCCGCTAGAAAATTACATAGATTAATCTGGCATCCAATAACTAGCTTGTTAAAAATATCAACTTAAATGACCTACCATTTATAAATGTAAAAATTAAAATAATTTTGAAAATAATGTTTTGAGATACCTAAGGAAGATACAAGATCTTATAAAATTAATTTTACATTCAACAACACTGTCACTTTAATGTAATTGAACCACTTCACCTTCTTAAAAGTTAAAATAAAAAACTTTTTACTACATATTAAAAAATAATTTAATATCTACATTTTCTAAAGAAAAGCATCGAAGGATCTCACTCCCCAATTAATGTTCTAAAAGATATTTTAATGTAATATTCTCGGAATCAGTTGATTTTATAATATGAATGCATTATTTGATCTTATGCATGTGCTTGTCAAATAGCCAACTACCAGTAATGGGAGTCCAACTTTTATTTATTGCCAGATTATATTGATATTTAGTAGAATCTGTTCAAAAGAATGTATTTAATTATAAAATGTTTATTATTAACATGTAAAAATAAAAAAGAATACGTTTATCTAAAAACTACAAATATTCCTTGAAGTCATCAGATGCCAATCTGAAATGACAAATAAAAAAATGGAACAAAGTTAATACACACGTTGTCAAATATTCATAAAATACATTTAAAATCATCTTGTGTCTATGCTCTAACTTTGTTCAACATTTTTTAAACATAATTATTAAATTGATTTAAAAGAAATGAAATACATACACCATTATATTGTTGAATCAAAATTCTATTTAAATATCCAAATTTCAAATTATACATAATAATGTATATCACATTTCAACAATATATGTATGCTGAACATAAATGTAATATTTCATGTCCATTCAAATACCTCTATATCAACTATAATATGTATTCCTTTTTCGGATTGTGATCCCTAAATATCTAATGATTAAATAAGTATGACTAATGTATGTAAGCTAACAATAATCAACATTCTTCATGTGATTCTTAACTAGCATGCATTGGTACACCAACCTGGACAATGCATGGTCTTTGAAAGTCAATTCAGGGGTAAACAGTTGATCTTCAATAGGTGTCTTATTCATCAGTTCATTAAATAGAGGACTGGGAAATACCATCTAAAAAAGTAAAATCATCTAAGTGTCTGATTGTGATCCCTAAATATATAATTAAGAACTAAATATGACTAATGTATGTAAGCTAATAATATTCAACAGTCTTCACTAGCATGCATTGGTACACCAACCTGGACAATGCATGGTCTTTGAAAGTCAATTCAGGGGTAAACAGTTGATCTTCAATAGGTGTCTTATTCATCAGTTCATTAAATAGAGGACTGGGAAATACCATCTAAAAAAGTAAAATCATCTAAGTGTCTGATTGTGATCCCTAAATATATAATTAAGAACTAAATATGACTAATGTATGTAAGCTAATAATATTCAACAGTCTTCACTAGCATGCATTGGTACACCAACCTGGACAATGCATGGTCTTTGAAAGTCAATTCAGGGGTAAACAGTTGATCTTCAATAGGTGTCTTATTCATCAGTTCATTAAATAGAGGACTGGGAAATACCATCTAAAAAAGTAAAATCATCTAAGTGTCTGATTGTGATCCCTAAATATATAATTAAGAACTAAATATGACTAATGTATGTAAGCTAATAATATTCAACAGTCTTCACTAGCATGCATTGGTACACCAACCTGGACAATGCATGGTCTTTGAAAGTCAATTCAGGGGTAAACAGTTGATCTTCAATAGGTGTCTTATTCATCAGTTCATTAAATAGAGGACTGGGAAATACCATCTAAAAAAGTAAAATCATCTAAGTGTCTGATTGTGATCCCTAAATATATAATTAAGAACTAAATATGACTAATGTATGTAAGCTAATAATATTCAACAGTCTTCACTAGCATGCATTGGTACACCAACCTGGACAATGCATGGTCTTTGAAAGTCAATTCAGGGGTAAACAGTTGATCTTCAATAGGTGTCTTATTCATCAGTTCATTAAATAGAGGACTGGGAAATACCATCTAAAAAAGTAAAATCATCTAAGTGTCTCCAATAGGATGTCTCCACAGCCTTATTCTATCAAATAGTTTGCACTTACCATGTGAACATGTCTTTGTATGGTTTTCAAGGTCAGCATAATTGAAAGATAATGCCAGACATGATCCCATTGGTATACTTCAATTTCAAAAGAAACAATCAGTAACACTAAGGGTGTGTTACTACTAGGGGGCGCACAGGACCTTATATGATTATTATGTAAATAGGCTAAGAGAGAAGAGAACAAGATATTACATATAATAACTATAATAAAATATACTATACGGAATAATGTAAACAAAAGTGAAACAATTCTTATAAATATGGGACTATGAGAAACATAGGATACAACACAAATAATAACAAATACAGTAATAAGAAATTCCTGAAAGGTTCTTATCTGGAAATGCTGTCTTCTTCTGCAATGTTATATAGATGGTAAATGTCCCAATTGGGGTGGGTATAGTCCCAAATGATGAATGTGATCAAATACCAGGATGATCAATGATCAGGAACACAGATGATGACTGGAGTCAGCTGCTTTGTCAGGGAAATCAGGATCTAAGAGCAAGTTTTCTCTGTGAAAAAAATCACAAAAAGACAAAGGCGCCTCCTAGTGTAATACAGTTGGTGAAAGAGATTTGATAGGTAATCAAAAAGGTACTCACAAGTGGAGCAGCACCCAATTGTGCTAAATCAAACAGACTGGGATCTCACAGTGTCCCAGCTCACTGACACTGCAAGGAAACTGGTTTCTCCAATGTCTTGCCGGACTGACAGAGCTCAGACTCTCACAAAGAGGTTTACATAAAACCAAATTTTATTAATAAAATAAAAATCTCAGTGTCTCATGACACTAGATATTAAAAGAACAAGCAACGCGTTTCTCAGACTGCTGTCTGAGAAACGCGTTGCTTGTTCTTTTAATATCTAGTGTCATGAGACACTGAGATTTTTATTTTATTAATAAAATTTGGTTTTATGTAAACCTCTTTGTGAGAGTCTGAGCTCTGTCAGTCCGGCAAGACATTGGAGAAACCAGTTTCCTTGCAGTGTCAGTGAGCTGGGACACTGTGAGATCCCAGTCTGTTTGATTTAGCACAATTGGGTGCTGCTCCACTTGTGAGTACCTTTTTGATTACCTATCAAATCTCTTTCACCAACTGTATTACACTAGGAGGCGCCTTTGTCTTTTTGTGATTTTTTTCACAGAGAAAACATACTTCAATTTCAATCTTGGCTTTTTCCCCCCACTGTCAGTCTGGGCAATCTTCACTGTCAGGCTTCTAATAGTTCCCTTTCAGTCTTTAGATTAAGTCATCTCCCTAATGGAAGAAATATTTTAAAGAAAATTCATACAAGTGTGTGAATCAGTTCTGTACCCCTCTCCCACCCCCCATTTCATACTAAATTTCTGTCACTAGCTTACTAAGCGTGTGTATCAACCTGTGTTATTTTCTATCAAGTGTGAAGATGAGTCATATTGAGCAGAACAAACCTCTAATGTGTGACATTGAACCATAGTCATTCTAGAGGATCCCTTTCTGAGTATGTAAATTTTAAGTAATGTGTAAACTAAATACTAGTTTATAAAATGTATGCCATATGATGTATTTGTGTACAATTCATGCCAGCAACAGTCCATACATTTCTACTTACCATCTGATGTCCTCTTTAAAAACCAGGTGGCAAAGACTCGCTACAGGACCCAATGCCCAGAGCATCACCTATATGAATAAATAAAAATATTTTTTAAAATTTGATCAATACTAACATGTTTGCACAATTCTCTACTTGTCATTTCCCTAGAGTTCACATCTATTGACAATACTCCAGTCTAACTTCTATTCTTTACCGTCTAAAGTGGCGGTTGATGACGTCTGCTCTGACATCAAGTCCCTCGTCCTGGAATTCCCCCTCTAGAACAGGATCATCCTCCTCATCTCTGAGGAGGTCTCTGTCCACCGGGACGGCCTGCAGCATCCCAGCCCGCTGTGCAATATTATGCAGGACGCTACAGGCTACAACGATCTTAGCCACCTTCTTTGGGTTGTACTGGAGTGCTCCTCCAGAACGGTCCAGGCACCTGAATCTCATCTTCAGGAGCCCGAACATCCTTTCAACCACCGCCCTGGTTCTCTTATGAGCCCTATTGTAGCGCTCCTCAGACACATCAGTCGGGCTACGCAAGGGGGTAATGAGCCAAGGCCGGCTCATGTACCCAGAATCACCTATAAATTATGAACAGAACATAATTCAAACAGAATCCTTAAAATAGTATATTGTTTTAGAAATAATTTTTTTTACACGATAATCCGTATTAAAATTTTTCAGAAACATCCAAAAAAAAAGTTCTATATTATTCTGTATCTTGCCATTTCAGCTAAGACATGCTACATATGCGTATTTCTCCTAAACCAAACCTTGTGTAAAATGCTAACTACATGGTTACATTGCATTCTCTATCTGAGCACTTAAGGTAAGACATGCTACATATCTGCATTGAACTAAAACTACACATTAGCGGAAAGAGACAATGACAGGGTTAAATTGCATGAGATAATATATTCACATTTCAGCTAAGACATGCTACATATGCGTATTTCTCCTAAACCAAACCTTGTGTAAAATGCTAACTACATGGTTACATTGCATTCTCTATCTGAGCACTTAAGGTAAGACATGCTACATATCTGCATTGAACTAAAACTACACATTAGCGGAAAGAGACAATGACAGGGTTAAATTGCATGAGATAATATCTTCACATTTCAGCTAAGACATGCTACATATGCGTATTTCTCCTAAACCAAACCTTGTGTAAAATGCTAACTACATGGTTACATTGCATTCTCTATCTGAGCACTTAAGGTAAGACATGCTACATATCTGCATTGAACTAAAACTACACATTAGCGGAAAGAGACAATGACAGGGTTAAATTGCATGAGATAATATCTTCACATTTCAGCTAAGACATGCTACATATGCGTATTTCTCCTAAACCAAACCTTGTGTAAAATGCTAACTACATGGTTACATTGCATTCTCTATCTGAGCACTTAAGGTAAGACATGCTACATATCTGCATTGAACTAAAACTACACATTAGCGGAAAGAGACAATGACAGGGTTAAATTGCATGAGATAATATATTCACATTTCAGCTAAGACATGCTACATATGCGTATTTCTCCTAAACCAAACCTTGTGTAAAATGCTAACTACATGGTTACATTGCATTCTCTATCTGAGCACTTAAGGTAAGACATGCTACATATCTGCATTGAACTAAAACTACACATTAGCGGAAAGAGACAATGACAGGGTTAAATTGCATGAGATAATATCTTCCCATTTCAGCTAAGACATGCTACATATGCGTATTTCTCCTAAACCAAACCTTGTGTAAAATGCTAACTACATGGTTACATTGCATTCTCTATCTGAGCACTTAAGGTAAGACATGCTACATATCTGCATTGAACTAAAACTACACATTAGCGGAAAGAGACAATGACAGGGTTAAATTGCATGAGATAATATC
This sequence comes from Bombina bombina, assembly GCF_027579735.1. Taxonomy (NCBI): domain Eukaryota; kingdom Metazoa; phylum Chordata; class Amphibia; order Anura; family Bombinatoridae; genus Bombina; species Bombina bombina. The sequence goes on along the minus strand of NC_069503.1, from coordinate 12,737,684 downwards.
TTCCCATTTCAGCTAAGACATGCTACATATGCGTATTTCTCCTAAACCAAACCTTGTGTAAAATGCTAACTACATGGTTACATTGCATTCTCTATCTGAGCACTTAAGGTAAGACATGCTACATATCTGCATTTAAATAAAAGTAAACATTAGCGTCGGTAAATAACAAATGGTTAAATTGCATCCTATAGATGAACATGACGCTAACATTTTAAGACTACAGGGGCAATTGTCAAACTAATTAAACATGTTGTGCACAAATACTCACCAACGAGATAACCAGGGGGCATTTGTCTTTCCTCAAACTGTCTCCACAGGGACGACAGAGAGAGGATGCGGGCATCATGACAAGCCCCTCCAAAATTCGCATACACATGCATAATCCTCATCCGTGCGTCACAAACATACTGCACGTTGAGGCTATGAAAATGTTTGCGATTTCTGAAGGGCAAGTCATCAATTGGAGCACGCAGCGCAATGTGGGTACAATCAATGGCTCCCAAGACATTGGGCAATTGAGCAATATCAAAGAATTCCAGCTTCAGGCGCCTCCAATCACCATCATTTTGTGGGAATCCTATGTATTGCTTACTGATACGTACCATGGCGTCCAGAAAGTTATCAAACACCACAGAGAATGTACCTTGAGCCAGGCCATGCATGTACAGTTCTCCTGATTGAAAACTCCCGGAGGCCAGGACGTATAGACAGCTTAGCATCTTACTCATGGGGGGAACAGCAGTCCTTATTTGTATACGTGGCTCCAAATGAGGTTTAAGAAGCTCGTAAAGGCCAATGAGCTGTTCGCGATCGAGCCGATACTTATCAAAAACCTCAAAGTCGCTCATGTTTTCCAAGGTGGGTCTCACCCTGTAGACACGAGGACCTCGAACCAGACGACCCCTTTGTCTCAGTCTGAGCCGCCGAGGCTGCCTGATTCGACCAACAGCTAGTTCGCCAATAGCAGCACCAGCAGCGTCTACCATGTCATCGTCATCCATCTTTCAAAACAGCGTAACAAGGTAAGCACTTGATCTGATGTGGATCACAAGTGATGCATTGGCCATGTTGTTTGGGGGATTTATAGTACGATTAGTCCAATGGTAGTGAGTTTGTAATGATTGCTAATTGTATTCACTTGTTTGTATGTGAGCGGCGCGAATGCTTTCAAAGTGGGCGTTTAATTATTTTTGGCTGAAATGTTGTTTTCCCCCAATGAATCTCAATGTGAAAGTGTCAAATATCACACATACAGTGCATGTTTGTAATGTTTGATCATATGCGTAATCAATATTTCTTAAACGCGATCTTATAGTAACAAACACACGTCCAGGCTAACATGAATGAAAGTGCATAGTTGTGTATAATGTGCATCGAATGTGATCGATCAATGTTACTGCAATATTGTTTGTAAACGATAAAGTAACATCTGCCATCTGTAGTATTGTATATATAAGTGATTGTCGAGATGTCAATATTGTATGCGTCCCTTTCAAATCGCAATAATAATTCCGAACTTCCCGTCTGCCATCTGTAGTATTGTATATATAAGTGATTTCCGAGATGTCAATATTGTATGCGTCCCTTTCAAATCGCAATAATAATTCTGAACTTCCCGTCTGCCATCTGTAGTATTGTATATGTAAGTGATTGCCGAGCTGTCAATATTGTATGCGTCCCATTAAAATGGCACTAATACTGAATAACTTCCGGCTGTCATCTGTAGTATTGTATATATAAGTGATTGCCGAGATGTCAATATTGTATGCGTCCCATTAAAATGGCACTAATACTGAATAACTTCCGGCTGTCATCTGTAGTATTGTATATATAAGTGATTGCCGAGATGTCAATATTGTATGCGTCCCTTTAAAATCGCTATAATAATTCCGAACTTCCCGTCTGCCATCTGTAGTATTGTATATGTAAGTGATTGCCGAGATGTCAATATTGTATGCGTCCCTTTAAAATCGCTATAATAATTCCGAACTTCCCGTCTGCCATCTGTAGTATTGTATATGTAAGTGATTGCCGAGATGTCAATATTGTATGCGTCCCTTTAAAATCGCTATAATAATTCCAAACTTCCCGTCTGCCATCTGTAGTATTGTATATGTAAGTGATTGCCGAGATGTCAATATTGTATGCGTCCCTTTAAAATCGCTATAATAATTCCGAACTTCCCGTCTGCCATCTGTAGTATTGTATATGTAAGTGATTGCCGAGATGTCAATATTGTATGCGTCCCTTTAAAATCGCTATAATAATTCCGAACTTCCCGTCTGCCATCTGTAGTATTGTATATGTAAGTGATTGCCGAGATGTCAATATTGTATGCGTCCCATTCAAATCGCACTAATACTGTAGAACTTCCGGCTGTCATCTGTAGTATTATATATATAAGTGATTTGCGATCTGACAATATTTATTAATTGTCCCATTGAAATTTCCCTAATAATGCTGTTCCAAACTGTTATTTACGTATATGTTGTATTGTAGTATTGAGTGTTAAAGTTCCTAAAGGGGCGGTACAGTGGTGAATCTGTGATGTGTATGGTTGAATCTTGTAATGACGTCATGATATTATTAACCTGCCTATGTAGTTGTGAAATCCTCATTGTGTTGTTGTATTGTGCTACATTGTTATTGTGTGCTGAATAAAATCTAAATGTGTGCTTTGTGGTTGCGTGATGGGTGATGCGTGTTATGTACATGTACGTATATATTGTGATTGTGTCCCACATATGCTGACTTCTATATAGCGGTCTGGCATTGTTGTTCCTTCCCATAAAGTGACATCTGTAATCTTGTGTAATGATGTTCTTCTTGTACGTAATTCCTAATGGTTTATTGTGATGGAATCATGATGTTAAAAGTACATTAAAATCCATATGTTGTGTTTTGTGATTCCTCGAGAGAATGTAATGTGTTTTTCCCCCATCATTTGAATGCACATGTATGAGTGAATGTTAAAAGTAATGTATGTGCATCCATGAGTGATCATGTGTTAAGCCTATGTAGATATGCAGTTGCTGCAAGCATATGAGTTGAATAACAGAAATGCAATAATAAAGGTAAATGAGAGGTGTTTCCCATTGTGTACTGTTTGTGAATCAAGAAATGTTTAGTGAATTTTATTTTAATTTTAAATGTAATTTTATTTAAATAATAATGTGTTACTAGTGATGTTGATTTGTAGTTGATGTAATCTAAAAGTGTGAAACAATTTAATGGTGTTGTGAATATTCAATAATTAAAAAACATAAATCCACCATAGTCATTTCTTGATCTATTTATCATCGCTATGTCTAACGCATAAAATCATGTATTTTCTAGCGCTGGTATTTGGAGTTTTTCAGTCTACGCTATTTGCGTGCGTTAGGGAAATGAGGGTTTCGCGTGCACGAGCACGTCTTCCCAATAGAAGTCAATGGAGGCTCTAAAGATTTCCAATTTTTTTTTTCTAAGACTGGTTTTCCTCGTAAAGTGAGTGACGTCATGAGCTTGTGTGAAAAAGTAACTAAATCGTGTTCTTTTTGTGATAAATAAATATTTTGTGTATGTCATGTGGTGTATATTGTTTGTATGCATCGATGAGTGTATGTTTGTGATAATGTTATTAGTTAGATGTAGGTATACGAGGGTCTTTTCCCGTGTGTCAATGTAAGTCAATGGGAAAATGGATTTGTGTTGTTTTTTTTCTAACACCCGAGATCTCGCAACTTTAATCCTTTGTATTTTGCTTAAAAATTATTAAATATGAAAAATAAACATAGTGTAGTGTTTGTATGAGTGTAAGTGTACTTTGTGTAATATTTTTAATTTGATTCGTAGATGTTTTTTTTGTCGGTATATGTTTACTACTGGGTCTGAGGTGTCGGTAGAAATTTGAGCGTTAGGTGATTTTGGAGTGGCGGTAAATAAACTCTAAATACCGGAGTCCGTAAGAAACCCGCGTTAGGGGCCTCTAACGCTGGTTTTCACGGCTAACGCCAAACTCCAAATCTAGGCCATAGTAACTTACACTGAAGTAAGCTTGAACAATCCCCAGTCACAACAGGATTAACAGCAATAACAGTCTGAGCCTCACTCGATAAACTCTGCGTCTGAGTTCACACTTCGACGATTCACAGAGAACCGGCGTCTGACGTCACAAGTGATGGCAAGGATTCCGGAGCGTCCCCCTTCAGGCGCAATGCCTCCCAAACTGTTAGCGATCAACGGATGTTGAACTCAATGTCCCACAAACCCTACGCGTTTCGTCCGTGTCTCGGCCGGACTTTTTCAAGGGTACCAATTTTAAAACCAAGTGTACTATCAAACTAACAAAATGTACGGCTTAAATAGACATGGAGGGAGCGCCCTCTAGTGATCCACATGTGTGAAATGCTCTGTTATTTAAATAAAAATATACAAACTAACACACACAATGCTAAAAATGCAACAATTAATAAATCAATTAATAAATACAATACATGGCAATGCATAATATTATAAAAACACAAGAAAGTTAATAAATGGGGAATTAGCAGACAAATCCAACTCCATCCAGTACAAATAAGCAACCAAATACATACCTAAACTACCCAATTCATATAATAAAGCACCATAATATACATCATTAACAAGTTATTACAATATACACTTAAAAACCCATGTTGGCCTTTGTAGATATCTAAATATAAATATTAATATTAAAAATTATTAATTTACAATAATATATAATTGATGGTAATAAATGACCAAATCATACCAAAAAAACTAGCAGCCTCACTAATGTATACACGCATATACATAAATTCAAACATACACTCTCATAAATACAGAAACATATAAAAACAAATCTATCGATCTGGACTAACCATTCAATCAAAGAATAATAAGGGGAATAACATAAAAATGAAAAAAAGGAAGAATTTTTTTTATAAAAATACAAATAAAAATCAAATATTAATAAATACATAACTACCTAATATCAATTCATTCATAAAAGGACATAATAAATGAACAATTAAAACTAACCCTATAGGTAAATAATAGACCCTATACTGTGAAACAGAAACATAGAAGAATAACTTATTCACATATAGGCGGCCAGATCTAAATCCTCATTTAGCCCCTTAGGACTCAAACTACCAATTTTATAAATCCAAAATGTTTCTTGTTGTCTTAAAGCAAGAAGTCTATTTTGAACATTTGGGGGAATCCAGTCTATTACTTTAACCTTGAGTGTTGATGGACTACAGTTATGGGCTTCAAGAAAATGAATTGGAATACTGTGTTTAATAACTTTGCCTTTTTTAGCCAGTTTAATATTGTATAAATGTTCGTTCACTCTAGTTCTTATCTTCCTTTTGGTACGTCCCACATAAAGATAGCCACACCCACAACTAATTAAATAAACTACAAACGTAGAGTCACAAGTAGTTCTGCATTTGATATTGAACTTATATGATCCATCCCAATTAGAAAACATAGAGGCTTTATCTATATGGGACAAGGAATATTGGTTTGTTACTTGTGATGTGACCTCCTTGTATACCTGCATTCCTCACGATCAGGGTAGCAAGGCAATACTGACAGAATTGTTAAGATGGAACATACCGAAGGATCACATAGATTTCATTGTTAATTCCATTATTTTCATTTTGGAACATAATTATTTTTTATTTGAGAAGAAATTTTACATGCAGATTAGGGGGACGGCAATGGGGACCACCTTTGCGCCCTCCTATGCGAATCTGTATGTAAATGACTTTGAAAATAAATATATTTGGTTTAATAATCCTTTCTCTAAAAATATTATGAAATTCCATCGTTACATAGATGATGTAATTATTTTATGGAAGGGTGATGAAGCCAGTGTTAAGAGTTTCATCAGCTATATGAATAACAATAGCCATAATCTGGTCTTTACTGCAAACATTTCTAATGAAAAGATGGAATTCTTAGATTTACTTCTATATGTGGACAGCAATAACCAGATAGCTGTGACTAATTTCAGAAAACCAACAGAAAAAAACAGCTATATTGAAGCTTCTAGTGGTCACAATAGAAGTTGGATTTCAAATATACCATACGGTCAGTATTTGCGTATGCGAAAAAATTGTACTCACATTTCCAGTTTCACTACAGAAGCAGTTATTTTAGATAAGAAATTTTCTGATAAAGGATACAAGAGAGAATTACTAGAGACAGCCAAAAATAGAGCCCTTAATACTAATAGATTTGACTTGTTGAACAAATCTCAAACTTGTCATAGAGTTATTGATAAAGATTTAGATACCCCTAGATTTATCACCAGATATAATGAGGGGGCATCTGCAATACAACGTGTCCTAAAAAAACATTGGATGGTTTTAAAGACAGATCCTATATTAGGCAGTAGGCTAGCAGATAAACCTAAGGTTACCTTCAGAAAAGGGAAGAATTTAAAAAATTTACTTGCACCTAGTAAGATTAGGGACATAAAACCATCTAGTAGTATTAATCCATCCAATTGGCTAACTGTGGCAAAGGGAACTTTTAGGTGTAATAAAACCATATGTAATATGTGTAGTCGTATAGATAAAGCCTCTATGTTTTCTAATTGGGAGGATCATATAAGTTCAATATCAAATGCAGAACTACTTGTGACTCTACGTTTGTAGTTTATTTAATTAGTTGTGGGTGTGGCTATCTTTATGTGGGACGTACCAAAAGGAAGATAAGAACTAGAGTGAACGAACATTTATACAATATTAAACTGGCTAAAAAAGGCAAAGTTATTAAACACAGTATTCCAATTCATTTTCTTGAAGCCCATAACTGTAGTCCATCAACACTCAAGGTTAAAGTAATAGACTGGATTCCCCCAAATGTTCAAAATAGACTTCTTGCTTTAAGACAACAAGAAACATTTTGGATTTATAAAATTGGTAGTTTGAGTCCTAAGGGGCTAAATGAGGATTTAGATCTGGCCGCCTATATGTGAATAAGTTATTCTTCTATGTTTCTGTTTCACAGTATAGGGTCTATTATTTACCTATAGGGTTAGTTTTAATTGTTCATTTATTATGTTCTTTTATGAATGAATTGATATTAGGTAGTTATGTATTTATTAATATTTGATTTTTATTTGTATTTTTATAATTTTTTTTCTTCCTTTTTTTCATTTTTATGTTATTCCCCTTATTATTCTTTGATTGAATGGTTAGTCCAGATCGATAGATTTGTTTTTATATGTTTCTGTATTTATGAGAGTGTATGTTTGAATTTATGTATATGCGTGTATACATTAGTGAGGCTGCTAGTTTTTTTGGTATGATTTGGTCATTTATTACCATCAATTATATATTATTGTAAATTAATAATTTTTAATATTAATATTTATATTTAGATATCTACAAAGGCCAACATGAGTTTTTAAGTGTATATTGTAATAACTTGTTAATGATGTATATTATGGTGCTTTATTATATGAATTGGGTAGTTTAGGTATGTATTTGGTTGCTTATTTGTACTGGATGGAGTTGGATTTGTCTGCTAATTCCCCATTTATTAACTTTCTTGTGTTTTTATAATATTATGCATTGCCATGTATTGTATTTATTAATTGATTTATTAATTGTTGCATTTTTAGCATTGTGTGTGTTAGTTTGTATATTTTTATTTAAATAACAGAGCATTTCACACATGTGGATCACTAGAGGGCGCTCCCTCCATGTCTATTTAAGCCGTACATTTTGTTAGTTTGATAGTACACTTGGTTTTAAAATTGGTACCCTTGAAAAAGTCCGGCCGAGACACGGACGAAACGCGTAGGGTTTGTGGGACATTGAGTTCAACATCCGTTGATCGCTAACAGTTTGGGAGGCATTGCGCCTGAAGGGGGACGCTCCGGAATCCTTGCCATCACTTGTGACGTCAGACGCCGGTTCTCTGTGAATCGTCGCAGTGTGAACTCAGACGCCGAGTGTATCGAGTGAGGCTCAGACTGTTATTGCTGTTAATCCTGTTGTGACTGGGGATTGTTCAAGCTTACTTCAGTGTAAGTTACTATGTGTTGTTATTTTATCTGATCTAAATAAATTTCTCAAGTTTTTGCGCTTCTCCTATTTTCTTCATAGTTACTAGTTTAGTTTAACCTCTGCTGATATGTTTCAGTACTAGTTTAATTTAACCTCTGCTGATATGTTTCAGTACTAGTTTAGTTTAACCTCTGCTGATATGTTTCAGTACTAGTTTAGTTTAACCTCTGCTGATATGTTTCAGTACTGGTTTAGCTTAACCTCTGCTGATTTGTTTCAGTACTACTTTAGCTTAACCTCTGCTGTTATGTTTCAGTACTAGTTTAATTTAACCTCTGCTGATATGTTTCAGTACTGGTTTAGCTTAACCTCTGCTGATATGTTTCAGTACTAGTTTAGTTTAACCTCTGCTGATATGTTTCAGTACTGGTTTAGCTTAACCTCTGCTGATATGTTTCAGTACTAGTTTAGCTTAATCTCTGCTGATATGTTTCAGTACTAGTTTAATTTAACCTCTGCTGATATGTTTCAGTACTGGTTTAGCTTAACCTCTGCTGATATGTTTCAGTACTAGTTTAGCTTAACCTCTGCTGATATGTTTCAGTACTGGTTTAGCTTAACCTCTGCTGATATGTTTCAGTACTAGTTTAGCTTAACCTCTGCTGATATGTTTCAGTACTGGTTTAGCTTAACCTCTGCTGATATGTTTCAGTACTGGTTTAGCTTAACCTCTGCAGATATGTTTCAGTACTGGTTTAGCTTAACCTCTGCTGATTTGTTTCAGTACTGGTTTAGTTTAACCTCTGCTGATTTGTTTCAGTACTACTTTAGCTTAACCTCTGCTGATATGTTTCAGTACTAGTTTAATTTAACCTCTGCTGATATGTTTCAGTACTGGTTTAGCTTAACCTCTGCTGATATGTTTCAGTACTGGTTTAGCTTAACCTCTGCTGATATGTTTCAGTACTAGTTTAGCTTAACCTCTGCTGATATGTTTCAGTACTGGTTTAGCTTAACCTCTGCTGATATGTTTCAGTACTAGTTTAGGTTAACCTCTGCTGATATGTTTCAGTACTGGTTTAGCTTAACCTCTGCTGATATGTTTCAGTACTGGTTTAGCTTAACCTCTGCTGATATGTTTCAGTACTGGTTTAGCTTAACCTCTGCTGATATGTTTCAGTACTGGTTTAGCTTAACCTCTGCTGATATGTTTCAGTACTGGTTTTGCTTAACCTCTGCTGATATGTTTCAGTACTAGTTTAGCTTAACCTCTGCTGATATGTTTCAGTACTGGTTTAGCTTAACCTCTGCTGATATGTTTCAGTACTAGTTTAGCTTAACCTCTGCTGATATGTTTCAGTACTGGTTTAGCTTAACCTCTGCTGATATGTTTCAGTACTGGTTTAGCTTAACCTCTGCTGATATGTTTCAGTACTGGTTTAGCTTAACCTCTGCAGATATGTTTCAGTACTGGTTTAGCTTAACCTCTGCTGATATGTTTCAGTACTAGTTTAGCTTAACCTCTGCTGATATGTTTCAGTACTAGTTTAATTTAACCTCTGCTGATATGTTTCAGTACTGGTTTAGCTTAACCTCTGCTGATATGTTTCAGTACTGGTTTAGCTTAACCTCTGCTGATATGTTTCAGTACTAGTTTAGCTTAACCTCTGCTGATATGTTTCAGTACTAGTTTAGCTTAACCTCTGCTGATATGTTTCAGTACTGGTTTAGCTTAACCTCTGCTGATATGTTTCATTACTAGTTTAGCTTAACCTCTGCTGATTTGTTTCAGTACTACTTTAGCTTAACCTCTGCTGATATGTTTCAGTACTGGTTTAGCTTAACCTCTGCTGATATGTTTCAGTACTGGTTTAGCTTAACCTCTGCTGATATGTTTCAGTACTGGTTTAGCTTAACCTCTGCTGATATGTTTCAGTACTGGTTTAGCTTAACCTCTGCTGATATGTTTCAGTACTGGTTTAGCTTAACCTCTGCTGATATGTTTCAGTACTAGTTTAGCTTAACCTCTGCTGATATGTTTCAGTACTGGTTTAGCTTATCCTCTGCTGATATGTTTCAGTACTGGTTTAGCTTAACCTCTGCTGATATGTTTCAGTACTGGTTTAGCTTAACCTCTGCAGATATGTTCAGGACTGGTTTAGCTTAACCTCTGCTGATTTGTTTCAGTACTAGTTTAGCTTAACCTCTGCTGATTTGTTTCAGTACTAGTTTAGCTTAACCTCTGCTGATATGTTTCAGTACTAGTTTAATTTAACCTCTGCTGATATGTTTCAGTACTGGTTTAGCTTAACCTCTGCTGATATGTTTCAGTACTGGTTTAGCTTAACCTCTGCTGATATGTTTCAGTACTAGTTTAATTTAACCTCTGCTGATATGTTTCAGTACTAGTTTAATTTAACCTCTGCTGATATGTTTCAGTGCTAGTTTAATTTAACCTCTGCTGATATTTTTCAGTACTACTTTAGCTTAATCTCTGCTGATATGTTTCAGTACTAGTTTAGCTTAACCTCTGCTGATATGTTTCAGTACTAGTTTAGCTTAACTTCTGCTGATATGTTTCAGTACTGGTTTAGCTTAACCTCTGCTGATATGTTTCAGTACTAGTTTAGTTTAACCTCTACTGATATGTTTCAGTACTAGTTTAGTTTAACCTCTGCTGATATGTTTCAGTACTGGTTTAGTTTAACCTCTGCTGATTTGTTTCAGTACTACTTTAGCTTAACCTCTGCTGATATGTTTCAGTACTAGTTTAATTTAACCTCTGCTGATATGTTTCAGTACTAGTTTAGTTTAACCTCTGCTGATATGTTTCAGTACTAGTTTAGTTTAACCTCTGCTGATATGTTTCAGTACTGGTTTAGCTTAACCTCTGCTGATTTGTTTCAGTACTACTTTAGCTTAACCTCTGCTGATATGTTTCAGTACTAGTTTAATTTAACCTCTGCTGATATGTTTCAGTACTGGTTTAGCTTAACCTCTGCTGATATGTTTCAGTAATAGTTTAGTTTAACCTCTGCTGATATGTTTCAGTACTGGTTTAGCTTAACCTCTGCTGATATGTTTCAGTACTAGTTTAGCTTAATCTCTGCTGATATGTTTCAGTACTAGTTTAATTTAACCTCTGCTGATATGTTTCAGTACTGGTTTAGCTTAACCTCTGCTGATATGTTTCAGTACTAGTTTAGCTTAACCTCTGCTGATATGTTTCAGTACTGGTTTAGCTTAACCTCTGCTGATATGTTTCAGCACTAGTTTAGCTTAACCTCTGCTGATATGTTTCAGTACTGGTTTAGCTTAACCTCTGCTGATATGTTTCAGTACTGGTTTAGCTTAACCTCTGCAGATATGTTTCAGTACTGGTTTAGCTTAACCTCTGCTGATTTGTTTCAGTACTGGTTTAGTTTAACCTCTGCTGATTTGTTTCAGTACTACTTTAGCTTAACCTCTGCTGATATGTTTCAGTACTAGTTTAATTTAACCTCTGCTGATATGTTTCAGTACTGGTTTAGCTTAACCTCTGCTGATATGTTTCAGTACTGGTTTAGCTTAACCTCTGCTGATATGTTTCAGTACTAGTTTAGCTTAACCTCTGCTGATATGTTTCAGTACTGGTTTAGCTTAACCTCTGCTGATATGTTTCAGTACTAGTTTAGCTTAACCTCTGCTGATATGTTTCAGTACTGGTTTAGCTTAACCTCTGCTGATATGTTTCAGTACTGGTTTAGCTTAACCTCTGCTGATATGTTTCAGTACTAGTTTAGCTTAACCTCTGCTGATATGTTTCAGTACTGGTTTAGCTTAACCTCTGCTGATATGTTTCAGTACTGGTTTAGCTTAACCTCTGCTGATATGTTTCAGTACTGGTTTAGCTTAACCTCTGCAGATATGTTTCAGTACTGGTTTAGCTTAACCTCTGCTGATATGTTTCAGTACTAGTTTAGCTTAACCTCTGCTGATATGTTTCAGTACTAGTTTAGCTTAACCTCTGCTGATATGTTTCAGTACTGGTTTAGCTTAACCTCTGCTGATATGTTTCAGTACTGGTTTAGCTTAACCTCTGCTGATATGTTTCAGTACTAGTTTAATTTAACCTCTGCTGATATGTTTCAGTACTAGTTTAATTTAACCTCTGCTGATATTTTTCAGTACTACTTTAGCTTAATCTCTGCTGATATGTTTCAGTACTAGTTTAGCTTAACCTCTGCTGATATGTTTCAGTACTAGTTTAGCTTAACTTCTGCTGATATGTTTCAGTACTGGTTTAGCTTAACCTCTGCTGATATGTTTCATTACTAGTTTAGCTTAACCTCTGCTGATTTGTTTCAGTACTACTTTAGCTTAACCTCTGCTGATATGTTTCAGTACTAGTTTAATTTAACCTCTGCTGATATGTTTCAGTACTGGTTTAGCTTAACCTCTGCTGATATGTTTCAGTAATGGTTTAGCTTAACCTCTGCTGATATGTTTCAGTACTAGTTTAGCTTAACCTCTGCTGATATGTTTCAGTACTGGTTTAGCTTAACCTCTGCTGATATGTTTCAGTACTGGTTTAGCTTAACCTCTGCTGATATGTTTCAGTACTAGTTTAGCTTAACCTCTGCTGATATGTTTCAGTACTGGTTTAGCTTATCCTCTGCTGATATGTTTCAGTACTGGTTTAGCTTAACCTCTGCTGATATGTTTCAGTACTGGTTTAGCTTAACCTCTGCAGATATGTTTCAGTACTGGTTTAGCTTAACCTCTGCTGATATGTTTCAGTACTAGTTTAATTTAACCTCTGCTGATATGTTTCATTACTGGTTTAGCTTAACCTCTGCTGATATGTTTCAGTACTGGTTTAGCTTAACCTCTGCTGATATGTTTCAGTACTAGTTTAATTTAACCTCTGCTGATATGTTTCAGTACTAGTTTAATTTAACCTCTGCTGATATGTTTCAGTACTAGTTTAATTTAACCTCTGCTGATATTTTTCAGTACTACTTTAGCTTAATCTCTGCTGATATGTTTCAGTACTAGTTTAGCTTAACCTCTGCTGATATGTTTCAGTACTAGTTTAGCTTAACTTCTGCTGATATGTTTCAGTACTGGTTTAGCTTAACCTCTGCTGATATGTTTCATTACTAGTTTAGCTTAACCTCTGCTGATATGTTTCAGTACTAGTTTAGCTTAACCTCTGCTGATATGTTTCATTACTAGTTTAGCTTAACCTCTGCTTATATGTTTCATTACTACTTTAGCTTAACCTCTGCTGATATGTTTCAGTACTAGTTTAGCTTAACCTCTGCTGATATGTTTCATTACTACTTTAGCTTAACCTCTGCTGATATGTTTCAGTACTAGTTTAGTTTAACCTCTGCTGATATGTTTCAGTACTAGTTTAGCTTAACTTCTGCTGATATGTTTTAGTACTAGTTTAGTTTAACCTCTGCTGATATGTTTCAGTACTAGTTTAGTTTAACCTCTGCTGATATGTTTCAGTACTAGTTTAATTTAACCTCTGCTGATATTTTTCAGTACTACTTTAGCTTAATCTCTGCTGATATGTTTCAGTACTAGTTTAGCTTAACCTCTGCTGATATGTTTCAGTACTAGTTTAGCTTAACTTCTGCTGATATGTTTCAGTACTGGTTTAGCTTAACCTCTGCTGATATGTTTCATTACTACTTTAGCGTAACCTCTGCTGATATGTTTCAGTACTAGTTTAGTTTAACCTCTGCTGATATGTTTCAGTACTAGTTTAGCTTAACTTCTGCTGATATGTTTCAGTACTAGTTTAGCTTAACCTCTGCTGATATGTTTCAGTACTAGTTTAGTTTAACCTCTGCTGATATGTTTCAGTACTGGTTTAGCTTAACCTCTGCTGATATGTTTCAGTACTAGTTTAGCTTAACCTCTGCTGATATGTTTCAGTACTAGTTTAATTTAACCTCTGCTGATATTTTTCAGTACTACTTTAGCTTAATCTCTGCTGATATGTTTCAGTACTAGTTTAGCTTAACCTCTGCTGATATGTTTCAGTACTAGTTTAGCTTAACCTCTGCTGATATGTTTCATTACTGGTTTAGCTTAACCTCTGCTGATATGTTTCATTACTGGTTTAGCTTAACTTCTGCTGATATGTTTCTTTACTAGTTTAGCTTAACCTCTGCTGATATGTTTCAGTACTAGTTTAGCTTAACTTCTGCTGATATGTTTCATTACTGGTTTAGCTTAACCTCTGCTGATATGTTTCATTACTACTTTAGCTTAACCTCTGCTGATATGTTTCAGTACTAGTTTAGTTTAACCTCTGCTGATATGTTTCAGTACTAGTTTAGCTTAACTTCTGCTGCTATGTTTCAGTACTGGTTTAGCTTAACCTCTGCAGATATGTTTCAGTACTGGTTTAGCTTAACGTCTGCTGATATGTTTCAGTACTAGTTTAGTTTAACCTCTGCTGATATGTTTCAGTACTAGTTTAGCTTAACTTCTGCTGATATGTTTTAGTACTAGTTTAGTTTAACCTCTGCTGATATGTTTCAGTACTAGTTTAGTTTAACCTCTGCTGATATTTTTCAGTACTAGTTTGGCTGTCTGATGCTCATTAGGTGGTGAATGAGTGTCTATAGGTAAGTATTTTTTATTAACATTTAGACACTTATAGCTGTGTTTATATGTATATTTGCTAACATATATATGATCCTAGGACAGAATCCTTTACATTATTTCCCTTGCTGTTTTACTCACATCAGCTTTTTTGGTGCTTTTGATTTGAATTTTGCGTGTCGGCCTTCAGGTTTACACACGTCGGGGTTGCGCATCATTGGGTTAACATTAGTAGGGTTAGTGTACGTACCATTAGTTGCTTTCACATTTCAGTTGGATTATGCATGTCAGGTTAGCATACGTACATCCTTGGTATTGCGCACGTTAGGTTTTGGCGCACAGAATTCCTTATAGCTGTGAGTTATTTGCGCGCGTTTCTTGATACTGATGAACGTTACCTAACTGTCAGATGTGATATTTTTTTTTTGTTTAATCTTTTATTTATATCAAAGTATTCATTACAACAAAAACAGTTTTCCAACAGTAATTATACTCCAATAGTCATAACATATTACGTGATAAGTTCCTTAACAATCTCACAGGATCCAATTGCTGAAAGTTCACATGAAGAATTGTTTGGTCACACGAAATGATCATGTAGTAGATTAAACCTAGATATTTCTACGGCAAAAACATATTTTCAAAAGTATGTTCAACAGTATTTAAACTTCAACAGTCGCAGTAAAATACATGATAAGTTCTTTAGCAGTCCTAAAGGATCCATTTGATCAGGGTACACATAGAAAAATCTATTCACACGAACCAATCCTATAATAGTAAAAACCTGTATATTTCTCTTTTCCCTTCGCAGACCGTGGGTTTAAGTAGGTCAACCTAGTGATTATGTCTGAGATGTACAGTTGATAAAGGGTCTGTGTTAGTATGGGTCTAGTACAATCTGCCACTCATGTTCAACGTCTCTTCAGTCCCAGCTATAGCTTGCATGATTAGAGGAGCATGTGCAGATGTGATATTTATGTCTACTGCTTTGTTTTGCAGTTCGGCTTAGCGTGCATTGTACTTGTGAGTTTATTTACAAAAGTTAATTAGGAGGGGGTTTGTTATTTCCATTCTTCAAGAGCTTTGTAAGTGGGTTATAATGTATATTGCATTGCTTTTTGAGATGCTATAATGGAACTTTCTGTCCCAAAATCTATCCTAGTGTAATACTCAGTTTTGACTGAGTAGGGTTTTCAGGTCAGAATAAATATACACAACATTTTACCTTAGACTCCAAAAAACTATTACTGGGAAATTAAATTCATATAAACTTATTTTAAAAATGTAGCTACAAAAGGTAGTAATCAGATCTACCCAGGTGGTATGGTAATCTGACAGGCAGCTACTATGTAGCAAAAGTTAATATAACAAATAATAGTTGTGAAATATAGTGCAGATTTGAAAAGGCAGCAGCTGCAGTGTCTGTTGCTGTGAAGCAGGCATATGAATCCAATCAGAGAGAAAAACGTCCGGGACTACATTGAACTTGTTCTGTGAGGAAGAGTAGTAAATATGGACAAGAAAAACTTACTTTAGTAGGATAATCTTTTCCATAACCAGCAGACAGCGCAGAGAGGAACCAAATAGAAGTTAATCCCATGTAGATGGTTGGAACAGGCAACACTCTCTGTAGGCTCTGTAGGGGCTGTATTCCTACACAGCATGTAAAAGTAGTCCCACACAGAATCTGTGAAAGTCACTGAATACTGAGTTTAGCAAACAATGATCAAGTACTAGGTTGATGGTGAAGTTATTAGACAACAAAAATAAGGCTTGCTTTGAGAAAAGAAATAGATTTAACATCTGGAGAAGTTTATCTCAGGTAAGGATTGGCAAAACTGCCTTAGCTTAGAAATCATCACGCAATGCACCTGTATGGGGGTGGTGATGTCATAGAACAAACCTCACAATTAAAGGTACAGTACAAGTCGGAATATGACAGTACCCCCTCATGAAGGAATCCTCTGAGGATTCAGGTTTCGGTTTCTCAGGGTGACTGCAATGAAATTGGGAAATCAATTTGGATGCATGCACATCGGAGTGTGGTACCCAGGAATCCTCCTCAGGTCCATAACCTTTCCACCTAATAAGATATACAATTCTTCTCCGAAAAAGTTGTGAATCCAGAATATTGTGTACTTCATATTCATCTTGTGTACTTCATATTCATCTTGCGTACTTCATATTCATTGTGTGTACTTCATATTCATCGTGTGTACTTCATATTAATCTTGCGTACTTCATATTCATCTTGTGTACGTCATGTTAATCTTGTGTACTTCATATTCATCTTGTGTACGTCATGTTAATCTTGTGTACTTCATATTCATCTTGCATACTTCATATTCATCGTGTGTACTTCATGTTAATCTTGTGTACTTCGTATTCATCTTATGTACTTCATGTTAATCTTGTGTACTTCATGTTAATCTTGTGTACTTCATATTAATCTTGTGTACTTCATATTAATCTTGTGTACTTCATATTAATCTTTTGTACTTCATATTCATCGTCTGTACTTCATATTCATCTTGTGTACTTCATATTAATCTTGTGTACTTCATATTCATCTTGTGTACTTCATGTTAATCTTGTGTACTTCATGTTAATCTTGTGTACTTCATATTCATCTTGTGTACTTCATATTCATCGTCTGTACTTCATATTCATCTTGTGTACTTCATATTCATCTTGTGTACTTCATATTCATCTTGTGTACGTCATGTTAATCTTGTGTACTTCATATTCATCTTGTGTACTTCATATTCATCGTCTGTACTTCATATTCATCGTGTGTACTTCATGTTAATCTTGTGTACTTCATATTCATCGTGTGTACTTCATATTCATCTTGTGTACTTCATATTCATCTTGTGTACGTCATGTTAATCTTGTGTACTTCATATTCATCTTGTGTACTTCATATTCATCGTCTGTACTTCATATTCATCGTGTGTACTTCATATTCATCTTGTGTACGTCATGTTAATCTTGTGTACTTCATATTCATCGTGTGTACTTCATGTTAATCTTGTGTACTTCATATTCATCGTGTGTACTTCATATTCATCTTGTGTACTTCATATTCATCTTGTGTACTTCATATTCATCTTGTGTACTTCATGTTAATCTTGTGTACTTCATATTCATCATGTGTACTTCATGTTAATCTTGTGTACTTCATATTCATCGTGTGTACGTCATGTTAATCTTGTGTACTTCATATTCATCTTGTGTACTTCATATTCATCGTGTGTACTTCCTGTTAATCTTGTGTACTTCATATTCATCGTGTGTACTTCATATTCATCTTGTGTACTTCATATTCATCTTGTGTACTTCATATTCATCTTGTGTACTTCATATTCATCTTGCGTACTTCATATTCATCTTGTGTACTTCATATTCATCTTGTGTACTTCATATTCATCTTGTGTACGTCATGTTAATCTTGTGTACTTCATATTCATCGTGTGTACTTCATGTTAATCTTGTGTACTTCATATTCATCTTGTGTACTTCATGTTAATCTTGTGTACTTCATATTCATCGTGTGTACTTCATGTTAATCTTGTGTACTTCCTGTTAATCTTGTGTACTTCATATTCATCTTGTGTACTTCATGTTAATCTTGTGTACTTCATATTCATCTTGTGTACTTCATGTTAATCTTGTGTACTTCATATTCATCGTGTGTACTTCATGTTAATCTTGTGTACTTCATATTCATCGTGTGTACTTCATATTCATCTTGTGTACTTCATATTCATCTTGTGTACTTCATATTCATCTTGTGTACTTCATATTCATCGTGTGTACTTCATATTCATCTTGTGTACTTCATATTCATCTTGTGTACTTCATATTCATCTTGTGTACTTCATATTCATCTTGTGTACTTCATATTCATCTTGTGTACGTCATGTTAATCTTGTGTACTTCATATTCATCGTGTGTACTTCATGTTAATCTTGTGTACTTCATATTCATCTTGTGTACTTCATGTTAATCTTGTGTACTTCATATTCATCTTGTGTACTTCATGTTAATCTTGTGTACTTCATATTCATCTTGTGTACTTTATATTCATCTTGTGTACTTCATATTCATCGTGTGTATTTCATATTCATCTTGTGTACTTCATATTCATCGTGTGTACTTCATATTCATCGTGTGTGCTTCATATTCATCTTGTGTACTTCATATTCATCGTGTGTGCTTCATATTCATCTTGTGTACTTCATATTCATCGTGTGTATTTCATATTCATCTTGTGTACTTCATATTCATCTTGTGTACTTCATATTCATCGTGTGTACTTCATATTCATCGTGTGTACTTCATATTCATCTTGTGTACTTCATATTCATCGTGTGTATTTCATATTCATCTTGTGTACTTCATATTCATCTTGTGTACTTCATATTCATCGTGTGTACTTCATATTCATCGTGTGTGCTTCATATTCATCTTGTGTACTTCATATTCATCGTGTGTGCTTCATATTCATCTTGTGTACTTCATGTTAATCTTGTGTACTTCATATTCATCTTGTGTACTTCATATTCATCTTGTGTACTTCATATTCATCTTGTGTACTTCATATTCATCGTGTGTGCTTCATATTCATCTTGTGTACTTCATATTCATCGTGTGTGCTTCATATTCATCATGTGTACTTCATATTCATCGTGTGTGCTTCATATTCATCTTGTGTACTTCATATTCATCGTGTGTGCTTCATATTCATCTTGTGTACGTCATTTTCATCGTGTGTGCTTCATATTCATCTTGTGTACTTCATATTCATCGTGTGTACTTCATATTCATCTTGTGTACTTCATATTCATCTTGTGTACTTCATATTCATCTTGTGTACTTCATGTTAATCTTGTGTACTTCATATTCATCGTCTGTACTTCATATTCATCGTGTGTACTTCATATTCATCTTGTGTACTTCATATTCATCTTGTGTACGTCATGTTAATCTTGTGTACTTCATAATCATCTTGTGTACTTCATATTCATCTTGTGTACGTCATGTTAATCTTGTGTACTTCATATTCATCGTGTGTACTTCATATTCATCTTGTGTACTTCATATTCATCTTGTGTACGTCATGTTAATCTTGTGTACTTCATATTCATCTTGTGTACTTCATATTCATCTTGTGTACGTCATGTTAATCTTGTGTACTTCATATTCATCGTGTGTACTTCATATTCATCTTGTGTACTTCATATTCATCTTGTGTACTTCATGTTAATCTTGTGTACTTCATATTCATCTTGTGTGCTTCATATTCATTGTGTGTGCTTCATATTCATCGTGTGTACTTCATATTCATCTTGTGTACTTCATGTTAATCTTCTGTACTTCATATTCATCTTGTGTACTTCATATTCATCGTGTGTACTTCATATTCATCTTGTGTACTTCATATTCATCGTGTGTACTTCATATTCATCTTGTGTACTTCATGTTAATCTTGTGTACTTCATATTCATCGTGTGTACTTCATATTCATCGTGTGTACTTCATGTTAATCTTGTGTACTTCATATTCATCTTGTGTACTTCATATTCATCGTGTGTGCTTCATATTCATCTTGTGTACTTCATATTTATCTTGTGTACTTCATGTTAATCTTGTGTACTTCATATTCATCTTGTGTGCTTCATATTCATTGTGTGTACTTCATATTCATCTTGTGTACTTCATATTAATCTTGTGTACTTCATATTAATCTTGTGTACTTCATATCAATCGTGTGTACTTCATATTTATCTTGTGTACTTCATATTTATCTTGTGTACTTCATATTTATCATGTGTACTTCATATTAATCGTATGTACTTCATATTAATCGTGTGTACTTCATATTAATCTTGTGTGCTTCATATTCATCGTGTGTACTTCATATTCATCTTGTGTACGTCATGTTAATCTTGTGTACTTCATATTTATCGTGTGTGCTTCATATTCATCTTGTGTACTTCATATTCATCGTGTGTACTTCATATTCATCGTGTGTAATCGTGTGTGCTTCATATTCATCGTGTGTACTTCATATTCATCTTGTGTGCTTCATATTAATCTTGTGTACTTCATATTAATCTTGTGTACTTCATATTCATCTTGTGTACTTCATATTCATCGTGTGTGCTTCATATTCATCTTGTGTACTTCATATTCATCTTGTGTACTTCATGTTAATCTTGTGTACTTCATATTCATCTTGTGTACTTCATGTTAATCTTGTGTACTTCATATTCATCGTGTGTACTTCATGTTCATCTTGTGTACTTCATATTCATCTTGTGTGCTTCATATTAATCTTGTGTACTTCATATTCATCTTGTGTGCTTCATATTCATCGTCTGTACTTCATATTCATCGTGTGTACTTCATATTCATCTTGTGTACTTCATATTCATCTTGTGTACTTCATGTTAATCTTGTGTACTTCATATTCATCTTGTGTACTTCATGTTAATCTTGTGTACTTCATATTCATCGTGTGTACTTCATGTTCATCTTGTGTACTTCATATTCATCTTGTGTACTTCATATTAATCTTGTGTACTTCATATTAATCTTGTGTACTTCATATTCATCTTGTGTACTTCATATTCATCGTGTGTGCTTCATATTCATCTTGTGTACTTCATATTCATCGTGTGTGCTTCATATTCATCTTGTGTACTTCATATTCATCTTGTGTACTTCATGTTAATCTTGTGTACTTCATATTCATCGTGTGTACTTCATGTTCATCTTGTGTACTTCATATTCATCTTGTGTACTTCATGTTAATCTTGTGTACTTCATATTCATCTTGTGTGCTTCATATTCATCGTGTGTACTTCATATTCATCTTGTGTACTTCATATTCATCTTGTGTACTTCATATTAATCGTGTGTACTTCATATTTATCTTGTGTACTTCATATTTATCTTGTGTACTTCATATTTATCATGTGTACTTCATATTAATCGTATGTACTTCATATTAATCGTGTGTACTTCATATTAATCTTGTGTACTTCATATTCATCTTGTGTGCTTCATATTCATCGTGTGTACTTCATATTCATCTTGTGTACGTCATGTTAATCTTGTGTACTTCTTATTTATCGTGTGTGCTTCATATTCATCTTGTGTACGTCATGTTAATCTTGTGTACTTCATATTCATCGTGTGTACTTCATATTCATCTTGTGTACGTCATGTTAATCTTGTGTACTTCTTATTTATCGTGTGTGCTTCATATTCATCTTGTGTACGTCATGTTAATCTTGTGTACTTCATATTCATCTTGTGTACTTCATGTTAATCTTGTGTACTTCATATTCATCTTGTGTACGTCATGTTAATCTTGTGTACTTCATATTCATCTTGTGTACTTCATATTCATCTTGTGTACTTCATATTCATCTTGTGTACTTCATATTCATCGTCTGTACTTCATATTCATCTTGTGTACTTCATGTTAATCTTGTGTACTTCATATTCATCTTGTGTACTTCATATTCATCGTGTGTACTTCATATTCATCTTGTGTACTTCATATTCATCGTGTGTACTTCATATTCATCTTGTGTACTTTTTCATGCCAGCATGCCCTGATAGAGGGGCATCATGAACTTGATGTAATATCTCTAAATGATGGTCATTATCTGATAATCTCTTATTTCAGAGGGAAAGTCAGGAAATCAAATTTGAAACACAGCCATATAGATGAACATCTCTTGAAATAACTGCCTGATCTTTGAAATGACTGCCTGGACTAATTAGACCAAATGTTTTCCCTTTGTTCTCATTTGGATGTATTTGAGCAGTGAGGGGGTCAGTGGCAATCTGGGGCGCGATCCGATATACGGCGTACTTTTCGTCGCAAGCGAGGTAACCCGCGCCGCCCGTAGTTTCACCTCGCACATCGGGGTATTACATATACGGCGCCGGCAGTTGCTAAAGTGCCATAAGTCGGACAAACTAGCGATGTCCAAAAATAAGCGTAAGTACAAATTTCTGGAGTCGCCAGTGACTTACGGCACTTTAGAAACTGCCATCGCCTACAAAAACTAACTAAAGTATTAAATCTCCCGTAACTGTCTAACACGCCTCCCAAAAATAGCCCGACATGTATACCCCTCTATCCACAATCCCCCCTCTCACTCTAACAATAAATGTATTAACCCCTAAGCCGCCGCTCCCAGACCCCGCCGCCACCTATATTATATGTATTACCCCCTAATCTGACCCCCCTACACCGCCGCCACCTATATTATATGTATTACCCCCTAATCTGATCCCCCTACACCGCCGCCACCTACATAAAATATATTACCCCCTAAACCTAAGTCTAACCCTAACACCCCCTAACTTAATTATTATTTAAATAAATCTAAATAATATTAATATTATTAACTAAATTATTCCTATTTAAAACTAAATACTTACCTATAAAATAAACCCTAAGATAGCTACAATATAATTAATAATTACATTGTAGCTATTTTAGGGTTTATATTTATTTTACAGGTAACTTTGTATTTATTTTAACTAGGTACAATAGCTATTAAATAGTTAATAACTATGTAATAGCTACCTAGTTAAAATAATTACAAAATTACCTGTAAAATAAATCCTAACCTAAGTTACAAATACACCTAACACTACACTATCAATAAATTAATTAAATAAACTACAATTATCTAAACTAAAATACAATAAAATAAACTAAACTATATTACAAAAAACAAACACTAAATTACAAAAAATAAAAACATATTACAAGAATTTTAAGCTAATTACACCTAATCTAAGCACCCTAATAAAATTAAAAAGCCCCCCAAAATAATAAAATTTCCCTACCCTAAAATTACAAAAGTAATCAGCTCTATTACCAGCCCTTAAAAGGGCCTTTTGCGGGGCATTGCCCCAAAGTAATCAGCTCTTTTACCTGTAAAAAAAAAGAACAACCCCCCCCATTACAACCCACCACCCACACACCCCTACTCTAAAACCCACCTGATCCCCCCTTAAAAAAACCTAAGTCTAACCCCCAAGTGGTCCTTACCTGTCCTGAAGACCAGCGGAGAAGGTCCTGTTCCAGGCGGTGAAGTCTTCTTCCAAGCGGCGACCTCTTCTTCTTCCAGGAACCAGCCGGCGTGGAGGAGTTGAAGACCGATGACCACGGAGCTGAAGACCATCGACTCTGGAACTGAAGACCGGCCATGCTGGAACTGAAGATCGGCGACGCTGGAACTGAAGACCGCGGAGCCATGGAGCGTGGAGGATCCTTTTCATACGATCTCCGCCGTACACTAATTAGGAATTCAAGGTACGCAATTAAAAATGGCGTCCCTTAAATTCCAATTGGCTGATTTGAGCCTTCAAATTCAAATCAGCCAATTGGATGAGAGCTACTGTAATTCTATTGGCTGATTTGAATAGCCAATAGAATTACAGTAGCTCTTATTCTATTGGCTATTCAAATCAGCCAATACAATTACAGTAGCTCTCATCCGATTGGCTGATTTGAATTTGAAGGCTCAAATCAGCCAATAGGAATTCAAGGGACGCCATTTTTAATCGCGTACCTTGAATTCCTATTGTGTAAGGCGGAGATCGTATGAAGAGGATCCTCCCTGCTCCATGGCTCCGCGGTCTTCAGTTCCAGCGTCACCGATCTTCAGTTCCAGCGTGGCCGGTCTTCAGTTCCAGAGTCGACGGTCTTCAGCTCCGTTGTCATCAGTCTTCAACTCCTCCGCTCTGCGCCAGCTGGTTCCTGGAAGAAGAAGAGGTCGCCGCTTGGAAGACTTCCCCGCCTGGAACAGGACCTTCTCCGCCGGTCTTCAGGACAGGTAAGGACCACTTGGGGGTTAGACTTAGGTTTTTTAAGGGGGTATCGGGTGGGTTTTAGAGTAGGGGTGTGTGGGTGGTGGGTTGTAATGGGGGGGATTGTTCTTTTTTTTTACAGGTAAAAGAGCTGATTACTTTGGGGCAATGCCCCGCAAAAGGCCCTTTTAAGGGCTGGTAATAGAGCTGATTACTTTTGTAATTTAGTTTAGGGTAGGGAAATTTTATTATTTTGGGGGGCTTTTTTATTTTATTAGGGGGCTTAGATTAGGAGTAATTAGCTTAAAATTCTTGTAATATTTTTTTATTTTTTGTAATTTAGTGTTTGTTTGTTTTTGTAATATAGTTTAGTTTATTTAATTGTATTTTAGTTTAGATAATTGTAGTTTATTTAATTTATTGATAGTGTAGGTGTATTTGTAACTTAGGTTAGGATTTATTTTACAGGTAATTTTGTAATTATTTTAACTAGGTAGCTATTACATAGTTATTAACTATTTAATAGCTATTGTACCTAGTTAAAATAAATACAAAGTTACCTGTAAAATAAATATAAACCCTAAAATAGCTACAATGTAATTATTAATTATATTGTAGCTATCTTAGGGTTTATTTTATAGGTAAGTATTTAGTTTTAAATAGGAATAATTTAGTTAATAATATTAATATTATTTATATTTATTTAAATAATAATTGTTAGGGGATGTTAGGGTTAGACTTAGGTTTAGGGGGTAATATATTTAATATAGGTGGCGGCGGTGTAGGGGGGTCAGATTAGGGGTTAATATATTTAATATAGGTGGCGGCGGTGTAGGGGGGTCAGATTAGGGGTTAATATATTTAATATTGGTGGCGGCGGTGTAGGGGGGTCAGATTAGGGGGTAATATATTTAATATATGTGGCGGCGGTGTAGGGGGGTCAGATTAGGGGGTAATATATTTAATATAGGTGGCGGCGGGGTCCGGGAGCGGCAGTTTAGGGGTTAAACACTTTATTAGGTATTGCGGTGGGGTATTGCGGTTGCCAGGTAGATAGACATTGCGCATGCGTTAGGTGTTAGGTTTTATTTTGCAGGCCGTTTAGGGAGTTATGGTGCTCCAATACTCAGCGTAAGGCTTGCTACGCCTGCATTTTGTGGCGAGGTGAAAATGGAGTAAGATTTCTCCATTTTCACCACGTAAGTCCTTACGCTGTATATTGGATACCAAACTGCGTGTGTTTTGTATATCACTCTATGGGCCAAAAATGATGGCCGAAGGGTGAAATATACGAGCGTAACTTCTATGTTACGCCGTATATAGGATACCAAACCAGCGCAAATTTTGGCTGCATATCGGATCGGGCCCCCGATAGGAACTTTAGCTTCCCACCTTAGACAGGAAATCTTTGAAAGCAATCCTTTGTTCTCAGACGTTCTGTTAATCAGGAAAAAGGGGGGTTGGTCTGTTATGGCTATAGCCCACACAATTCATGTCAAATTTGATATTAACTAAAATGGAATATCAAATCATGTGGTATATCTGTAGTTTATTTCATGTTACTCACAGATACCCTGACAGTAGACACATAACATATATTATCATTTATTTGTATAGCGCCGCCAAATTCCGTAGCGCTTATATATATATATATATATATAAGCATATAAACACATAAATATAA
The DNA here is from genome assembly GCF_027579735.1 of Bombina bombina. Taxonomy (NCBI): domain Eukaryota; kingdom Metazoa; phylum Chordata; class Amphibia; order Anura; family Bombinatoridae; genus Bombina; species Bombina bombina. The sequence continues at coordinate 12,711,539 of NC_069503.1, read as the reverse complement.
ATATATATGTATATACACATATTAACACATAAATATATATGTATATAAGCATATAAACACAAATATATATGTATATACACATATTAACACATAAATATATATGTATACAAGCAAATAAAGAGAACACACAAAGGTTTGAGGAGCACCAGCTGGAAGCCAGATATGTTAAAAATTTCCAAAGTTTTATTCAGCATCCAATAAAAACAGTCTGTAACCCAGACCCACAAGAAATACAAATTGAGGTCAGCAATGGAAGCACAAGCTGACGCGTTTCGGCTGTTGCCGTAGTCGTAGCTGCAGCGTGTGTTCTCTCCATTTCCTGACCTACTGAAGTGCAGCACAACAGGTTGATGCCATGATACCCAGCTCCGTGTTACATGAAAGTAATTACCCAGTATACGGAGCGTCCGTGGGACATTGAACACCCTATCCTGGAGAGTGTGGTGGTAGCGGACCTATCAGTGAATAGAGGCGGACCAAGTGGGAACTTCCGGTTTGGCTTCCTGAGGTCACGAGAGCTTCCGACGGCGGCTTCACGAAGTATCTGATTGTGCGGCATCTAAAGTCAGAGGGTCCGGTGAGGATATCCTTAGCTGGAGCGGCCACAACAGAAAGAGTTTGCAACGAGCCCAGCGAGACGGGCACTCCTTTTCCTGCCATTTTGAACAGTCCGAACAAGGGTAAGCAAAGAATTGCTCAGGATCCCAGTGACTGTTTTATTTGATGAAGAACTCCGCTTTGCTAACTTGACCACTCGAACAGGACATTTTATATGTACTCAAGGAGACACTTTCTTTGTGCTTATACAAGCAAATAAACACATATATATGTATATACACATGGAAACACACACACACACACATATATATATATATTTATATATATATATACTGTATATATATATATATATATATATATATATATATATATATATACACATATACAGGGGCTATGTATCTGATCTGATGGTAGGCATATAGTTGACAAAGTATTCTGCAGGGGCTATGTATCTTATTTGATGGTAGGCATATAGCTGACACAATATATCCTGCAGGGGTTGTGTATCTGATCTGATGGTAGGCTTATGACTGACACAAAGTATCCTGCAGAGGCTTTGTATCTGATCTGATGGTAGGAATATAGCTGACACAAAGTATCCTGCAGAGGCTTTGTATCTGATCTGATGGTAGGCATATAGCTGACACAAAGTATCCTGCAGGGGTTGTGTATCTGATCTGATGGTAGGCATATAGAGTAGGGCAAAAAAGTATTTAGTCAGCCCCCAATTGTGCAAGTTCTCCCACTTAAGAAGATGAGAGAGGCCTATAATTTTCATCATAGGTATACCTCAACTATGAGAGACAAAATGTGGAAACAAATCCAGACAATCACATTGTCTGATTTGGAAAGAATTTATTTGCATATTATAGTGGAAAATAAGTATTTGGTCACCTACAAACAAGCAAGATTTCTGGCTCTCACAGACCTGTATCTTCTTCTTTAAGAGGCTCATCTGTCCTCCACTCATTTACCTGTATTAATGGCACCTGTTTGAACTTGTTATCAGTATAAAAGACACCTGTTCAACAGGTCTTCACCATAGTGGAGTTTGGAGTGTGACTGTTTGAGTTTGTGAAGGACACCAGAAACAAAATTGTAGACCTGCACCAGGCTGGGAAGACTGAATCTGCAATAGGCAAGCAGCTTGGTGTGAAGAAACCAACTGTGGGAGCAATAATTTGAAAATGGAAGACATACAAGACCACTGATAATCTCCCTCGATCTGGGGCTCCACGCAAGATCTCACCCGTGGGGTCAAAATGATCGCAAGAACGGTGAGCAAACATCCCAGAACCACATGGGGGGACCTAGTGAATGACCTGCAGAGAGCTGGGACCAACGTATCAAAGGCTACCATCAGTAACACACTACGCTGCCAGGGACTCAGATACTGCAGTGCCAGACGTGTCCCCCTGCTTAAGCCAGTACATGTCCGGGCCCGTCTGAAGTATGCTAGAGAGCATTTGGATGATCCAGAAGCGGATTGGGAGAATGTCATATGGTCAGATGAAACCAAAGTAGAACTGTTTGGTAGAAACACAACTCTTCGTGTTTGGAGGAGAGAGAATGCTGAGTTGCAACCAAAGAACACCATACCTACTGTGAAGCATGGGGGTGGCAACATCATGCTTTGGGGCTGTTTCTCTGCAAAGGGAACAGGATGACTGATCCGTGTACATGAAAGAATGAATGGGGCCATGTATCGTGAGATTGTGAGTGCAAACCTCCTTCCATCAGCAAGGGCATTGAAGATGAAACGTGGCTGGGTCTTTCAGCATGACAATGATCCCAAACACACCGCCCGGGCAATGACCCGGCCAACGAAGGAGTGGCTTTGTAAGAAGCATTTCAAGGTCCTGGAGTGGCCTAGCCAGTCTCCACATCTCAACCCCATAGAAAATCTTTGGAGGGAGTTGAAAGTCTGTGTTGCCCAGCGACAGCCCCAAAACATCACTGCTCTAGAGGAGATCTGCATGCAGGAATGGGCCAACATACCAGAAACAGTGTGTGACAACCTTGTGAAGACTTAGAGAAAACGTTAGACCTCTGTCATTGCCAACAAAGGATATATAACAAAGTATTGAGATGAACTTTTGATATTGACCAAATACTTATTTTCCACCATAATATGCAAATAAATTCTTTCCAAATCAGACAATGTGATTGTCTGGATTTGTTTCCACATTTTGTCTCTCATAGTTGAGCTATACCTATGATGAAAATTACAGGCCTCTCTCATCTTCTTAAGTGGGAGAACTTGCACAATTGGTGGCTGACTAAATACTTTTTTGCCCCACTGTAGCTGACACAAAGTATCCTGCAGTGGATGTGTATCTGATCTGATGGTATGCATATAGCTGACACAAAGTATCCTGCAGGGGTTGTGTATCTAATCTGATGGTAGGCATATAGCTGACACAAAGTATCCTGCAGGGGCTATGTATCTGATCTGATGCTGAGGTTAGGTATTTATATGTCACATAGTAGGGTTAGAGTCTATGAAACTGAGTTTTTTGTTTCTTAGGCATATAGCTGCCATAAGTTGGGCTGCAGGGACCATGCATATGCTTTGTAGTGTCTGTTATATACTTTGCAGAATGAAGAACCAAGGGGCTGAACCAGGAGTTGTGCAGTTACCTCCATAGGAAGAAAGGGCACCAACTAGTATGCAGATTCCTGCAGGGAAGAGCAAATGTGACAGGGAGCATCCAACACTGATTATTAAGCAAACGCATAGCAAATTGCTCATTTTTCAGTCAACCTTAAATTGTATTCATTTCTAATATAAGTCATGACATTCACTTTAATACGCGTAATAAGCAGGTTCTACGGGTGTTTTATGCTTAAAGAATTTAGATACCAATTGAGCAGAAACTTCATTTATGTCCAAGGAACGTCCCTGTCGCCAATTCTAATGCTGGGAGACTCATTTCACAATAGAAATATAAAAAATTTCACCATCAACATTGAATATGATTTGCATGATGTAAATTTGCATTTTGCAGCGAGTTGTTAACTATTTGGATGCGTTTGTTTTTTGTTTTGTTTTTTACAAAAAGTTGTTTTCTGTGTAATACAATTCCAGTTTTTACAACGTACATACAGTGCAGTTTTAAATTGCTTATTTTATTAAGTACTATCCTATATGTATCTCAAACTTGCATACAGAAATTTAAGCGATACTTCTTGGTAGTGGAGATCCACAGCTATCAGTGTAAAATGTGTGATTAGATCATACCATCATGGACTTCATATAACTGACAGACGACACTGTTCAACAATAAAAATGTTTCTAACTTGAAATATGACGTTTAAATCTATCAGTTAATGCTCGGTTCTGAAATATGGCCCAAGGGTAATGAGAAACAGCTTGGGAAGCTTTAAAGGTGTTGTGCATGGCTTCTTGCATAACCAAAGAGCTAGAAACTATGCTGAGCTTGTGAAAAGCCTTCTAGAAAAGCATAATCAATTAGACTGTAAAATGTCACTCAAACTCCACTTCCTCGACTCTTATCTGGACTTCTTCCCTGACAAATGTGGTTCAGTAAATGATGAGCATGGTGAGCAGTTTCACCAGGACGTTTCAGCAATGGAATGAAGATCTCAGGGTAGGTGGAACACTTCTATGTTTGCTGACTACAGTTAGAGAAGATAGGAGGGTAGGTGGAACGCTTCTATGCTTGCTGACTACAGCTAGAGAAGATACCAGGGTAGGTGGAATGCTTCTATGCTTGCTGACTACTGTTAGAGAATATATCAGGGTAGGTGGAACGCTTCTATGCTTGCTGACTACTGTTAGAAAAGATATGAGGGTAGATGGAACGCTTCTATGCTTGCTGACTACTGTTAGTGAAGATATGAGGGTAGGTGGAATGCTTCTATGCTTGCTGACTACTGTTAGTGATGATATGAGGGTAGGTGGAACGCTTCTATGCTTGCTGACTACTGTTAGTAAAGATATGAGGGTAGGTGGAACGCTTCTATGCTTGCTGACTACTGTTAGTGAAGATATGAGGGTAGGTGGAACACTTCGAAGCTTGCTGACTACTGTTAGAGAAGATATGAGGGTAGATGGAATGCTTCTATGCTTGCTGGCTACTGTTAGTGAAGATATGAGGGTAGGTGGAATGCTTCTATGCTTGCTGACTACTGTTAGTGATGATATGAGGGTAGGTGGAACGCTTCTATGCTTGCTGACTACTGTAAGTGAAGATATGAGGGTAGGTGGAACGCTTCTATGCTTGCTGACTACTGTTAGTGAAGATATGAGGGTAGGTGGAACACTTCGAAGCTTGCTGACTACTGTTAGAAAAGATATGAGGGTAGATGGAACGCTTCTATGCTTGCTGGCTACTGTTAGTGAAGATATCAGGGTAGGTGGAACGCTTCTATGCTTGCTGACTACTGTTAGTGAAGATAGGGTAGGTGGAATGCTTCTATGCTTGCTGACTACTGTAAGTGAAGGTATCATTGTAAATGGAACGCTTCTATGCTTGCTGACTACTGTTAGTGAAGATATCCTGTAGGTGGAACGCTTCTATGCTTGCTGACTACTGTTAGTGAAGATATCAGGGTAGGTGGAACGCTTCTATGATTGCTGGCTACTGTTAGTGAAGATATCAGGGTAGGTGGAACTCTTCTATGATTGCTGGCTACTGTTAGTGAAGATATCAGGGTAGGTGGAACGCTTCTATGCTTGCTGACTACTGTTCGTTTAGATATCAGGGTAGGTGGAACTCTTCTATGTTTGCTGACTACTGTTGGACAGTGACAAGAGATGCCCCAGAAGAGGACTACAAGCGACAAGCAAAGAGAAGGTTCTATCGTGAATAGGCCACTATTTCAGATAGTACTTTCAACTGCTGTATGTTTTTTTGTTTTGCGTTACTTGTGATTGATTGATTGAATGAATGAAAACTACTTTAATTTATGTTGTATTGTGAAAAACATAAATTATGCTTACCTGATAATTTAATTTCCTTCTGTATGAGGAGAGTCAACGGCATCAGAAGGAAATTAAATTATCAGGTAAGTATAATTTATGTTTTCCTTCTTAATATGAGGAGAGTCCACGGCATCATTCCTTACTGTTGGAAAAACTATACCCAAGCTCTAGAGGACAGTGAATGATAATGGGAGGGGTAAAAGGGAGGCGGACCCTAATCTGAGGGCACCACAGCCTGCAAAACCTTTCTCCCAAAAGCTGCTTCCGCCGAAGCAAAAACATCAAACTTGTAGAATTTAGAAAAAGTATGTATGTAAGGAGGACCAGGTAGCCACCTTACAAATCTGATCCATAGAGGCCTCGTTCTTAAAGGCCCAAGAGGAAGCCACCCCTCTAGTGGAATGATCCGTAATCCTCTGAGGAGGTCTAAATCCCACTGACTCATAAGCTAAGCGTATAACACTCCTCAACTAAAAAGATAAGGAAGTCGAAGAAGCCTTCAGACCCTTAAGCTTCCCAAAGTAGATAACAAACAAGGAAGAAGTTTGCCTAAAATCCTTAGTAGCTTGAAAATAAAACTTCAAAGCTCAAACCACATCCAGATTATGAAGTAAACATTCCTTCGAAGGAGGAGGATTAGGACACAAGGAAGGAACCACAATCTCCTGATTGATATTACGATCAGACACAACCTTAGGGAGAAAACCCAAGCAGGTACATAGGGCAGCCTTATCAGTGTGGAACACCAGATAAGGAGGCTCACAATGCAAGACATCTATTTCAGAAACTCTGCGTACCGATGCAATAGCCAATAGAAAAAGAACCTTCCAGGACAACAATTTGATGTCGACTGAATGCATAGGCTCAAACGGAGCCCGTTGCAAAAACTTAAGATTCAAACTCCAAGGTGGAGCATTAGATGTAAACACAGGTCTGATCCTAATCAGAGCCTGAACGAAAGATTGCATGTCAGGGAGCTCTATGAGCCTCTTGTGCAGCAAAACAGATAGGGCTGAAATCTGGGAAAAAAGGAAATTAGATTGAACCTCCAAGGCAATGCTAATGCATCTATTAGCTCCGCTTGAGGATCCCTGGACCACGACCCATATCTGGGTAGCTTGTAATTGAGACGGGATGCCATGAGATCTATCTCCGGTGTCCCCCATTTGTTGCAAATCTCCGCAAACACCTCGAGATGGAGAGACCATTCCTCCGGATGAAAGGATTTTCCGCTTCGCAGTTGTCCACACCCGGAATGTGGATCGCTGACAGCGAGCAGTTGTGGGCCTCTGCCCACTCCAGAATCCAAGATACTTCCCTCATTGCTGGGGAGCTTCTCGTCCCCCCTTATGGTTGATGTAAGCTACAGAAGTTATGTTCGCCAGACAAAAAGCTGGTGCTTGAATCAGAATATCGTTCAAGTATGGAGCTACTGCTATATCTCTGGTTCTGGCAACTGCAAGCAGAGCCCCTAGAACCTTCATAAAAACTATTTGAGCAACAGCTAGACCAAACGAAAATGCAATAAACTGGAAGTGCTGGTCCAGGAACGCAAACCTTAGGAAGTTGAAGTGTTCCTTGTGGATTGGAACGTGAAGGCAAGCATCCTTCAGATCTATAGTGGTCATGAACTGTGCTTCCTGAATTAAGGGAAGGATGGACCTTATCGTCTCCATCTTGAATGAGGGGACAGATAGGAATTTGTTTAAGCACTTTAGGTCCAGAATCGGGTGGAAAGTTCCCTCCTTCTTTGGAACAACAAAAAGGTTTGAATAGTATCCCAAACCTCTTTCTGCGAGAGGTACTGGGACAATGACTCCTAGGGAGGAGAGGACCCTCACACACCCCAGAAAGGCTTCTCACTTTTCTGGCCTGGAAGACAGGTTTGATAGAAGGAATCTGCCATTAGGTGGATGAGACTTGAACCTATCTTGTATCTGTGCCCTTAATTCTTTCCTGGATCATGTCAAGGGGACCCTCCACCTCCAACTCAGATAAGGAGTCGCACCAGTAGGTAGCCGCTCCAGCAACCGCAGCAACAGTCGCTGCTGGTTGAAACAAATATCCCGTATGTTGAAACATCTTTAACAGAGTTTCTATCTTCTTATCCATGGGCTCTTTAAATTATGAACTATCCTCAAGCGGGATAGTAGTGCGTTTAGCAAGCGTGGAGATAGCGCCATCCACCTTGGGGATGGAACCCCACAACTCCAATTGAGAGTCTGGGACCGGGAACAATTTCTTAAAGGAAGACGAAGGGGAAAAGGAAGAACCAATCCTTTCCCATTCATTCTTAATAATGTTCGCCATCTTTACAGGAACCCAGTTTGTGGTACAAACCTGTCCTCGTAGACCTTATCTTATATAGGAATCAAAGGTTCCTCAGGCAATTTGGTCTCTGGAACCGCTAACGTAGCCAGAACTTCTTTCAACAGAAAGCATAAATGTTCAATCCTAAATCTAAAGTCTGGTTCCTCCACAGCTGGAGGTTTAGAGGCAGCAGATTCCGACCCAGAAAGTGTGCACTCTGAAGTATCAGAGGCGCCTTCATCATCGGATAATCTCGTATCAGATAAATCCAACAAACTAGTTGATGGCCCCTGGGAAGGACAGCAATATTTGACCTTTCGCTTGCGCTTAGCAAGGCGAGGTAAAGCACTAAAGGCCACAGACACAGCCGTTTGTAACTGCAGAGTAAAGTCTGGCGGTAAAAGGCCCCCTCCAGATGGAGGATCAGGAGTGCTACGGGAAGCTGCATGTGTATTAGGAGATGACTGTAGGGTGCGCACCTCAAGGGACGGAGAGGAAGCAGGCGCTGAAGCTCGTCAATACCGATTGCTTGGGTGCTGTTAATATGAGTCTGGATGGGTTCACAGAAAGACTCTCCCTGCATCTCTAAACTCTAACTTTCGTCAATGCTCTCACTGAGAGGCTGACAAGACTACTTAAAACTCCAGCCCCATTTCGAAGGGTAGATACCCTTCATAAGGAACTACTCTGAATCTTCTGACACTTCTCTGCCAACCTCCTGTGACAAAAGGCAAAGAATGACTGGGATATGAGGGAAGTAGGGGGAGCATTTAAGCCTTTGGCTGGGGTGTCTTTGCCTCCTCCTGGTGGCCAGGTTCAGTATTTCCCACAAGTAATGAAGCCGTAGACTCTCCTCATATTAAGAAGGAAATATCAGATTTTTGTAATATTGCTTTTCCCTATGACAATATTACTGAAGCACAAATTGTGTATCTCAAAAACTAGAGCTAATAAAAAAAAAGTAATTTCATTTTTAAGACCCAACATTTTTAATAAGGAAACAAATTTTAAATATTTTTTTGTTGAACAGTGTTATTTATATCATCTTGCCTGAGCCGAGCGATTTAGATTATCTTCCCCATGTGTGGACATCTGATCTGATATCCTACACAAGAAAGCACATAGCTGGCAAAACGTGGAGCTCAAAAAACAGAATTTATGTAAGAACTTAACTGATAAATTCATTTCTTTCATATTGGCAAGAGTCCATGAGCTAGTGACATATGGGATATACAATCCTACCAGAACGGCAAAGTTTCCCAAACTTCAAAATGCCAATAAATACACCTCCGACCACACCTGCAACTCAGTTTAACGACTAGCCAAATAGTGAGGTGATAAAATAAGGATTAAAAAAAGCATACAAAAAGAGGAACTGGAAATATAATTGTGCTTTTATACAAAAAATCATAACAGCCATAAAAAAGATGGGTCTCGTGGACTCTTGCCAATATGAAAGAAATGAATTTATCAGGTAAGTTCTTACATAAATTATGTTTTCTTTCATGTAATTGGCAAGAGTTCATAAGCTAGTGACGTATAGGATAGAAATACCCAAGATGTGGAAGTCCACAGAAGAGTCACTAGAGAGGGAGAGATAAAATAACAACAGCTATTTTCGCTGAGAAAATTAAATACAAACAAAATAATAAGTATTTCTTATAAATTTCAAGAAAAAAACCTTAAATCATAAGCAGAAGAATCAAATTGAGACAGCTGCCTGAAGAACTTTTCTACCAAAGACTGCTTCAGAAGAAACAAATACATCAAAATGGTAAAATTTAGTAAATGTATGCAAAGAAGACCAAGTTGCTGCTTTGCAAATCTTATCAACCGAAGCTTCATTCTTAAAAGCCCAAGAAGTGGTGACTGATCTAGTAGAATGAGCTGTAATTCTCTGAGGCGGAGATTGGCCTGCCTCCAAATAAGCTTTGTGAATCAAAAGCTTTAACCAAGATGCCAAAGAAATGGCAGAGGCTTTCTGACATTTCCTAGAACCAGAAAAAACAACAGACTAGAAGTCTTTCTGAAATCCTTAGTAGCGTCGACATAGTATTTCAAAGCTCTTACAACATCCAAAGAATGTAAAGATTTTTCAAGAGTATTCTTAGGATTAGGACACAAAGGAGGAACAACAATTTCCCTACTAATGTTGTTAGAACTCACAACCTTAGGAAGGAATGTAAATGAAGTCCGTAAAACAGCTTTATCCTGATGGAAAATCAGAAAAGGAGACTCACAATAGAGAGCAGACAATTCAGAAACTCTTCTAGCTGAAGAGATAGCCCAAAGGAACAACACTTTCCAAGAAAGTAGTTTAATATCCAAAGAATGCATAGGCTCAAAAGGAGGAGCCTGCAAAGCCTTTACAACCAAATTAAGACCCAAGGAGGAGAAATTGATTTAATAACAGGCTTGATATGAACCAAAGCCTGTACAAAACAGTGAATATCAGGAAGATAAGCAATCTTTTTATGAAATAAAACAGAAAGAGCAGAGATTTGCCCCTTCAAAGTACTTGCAGACAAACCTTTATCCAAACCATCCTGAAGAAACTGTAAAATTCTAGGAATTCTAAAAGAATGCCAAGAGAATTTATGAGAACACCAAGAAATATAGGTTTTCCAAACTCGATAATAAATCTTCCTTGAAAGAGACTTACGAGCCTGTAGCATAGTATTAATCATTGAGTCAGAGAAACCTCTATGACTAAGCAGTAAGCGTTCAATTTCCATACCTTCAAATTTAGCGATTTGAGATCCTGATGGAAAAACGCCCCTTGAGACAGAAGGTCTGGACTTAAAGGAAGTGGCCAAGGTTGGCAACTTGACATCCAGACAAGATCCGCAAACCAAAATCTGTGAGGCCATGCTGGTGCTAACAGAAACACATGCGATTGTTCCATTATGATTTTTGAGATTACCCATGGAAGAAGAACTAGAGGCAGAAAAATATAAGCAGGTTGGTAAAACCAAGGAACTGCTAACGCATCCACCATCTCCGCCTGAGGATTCCTGGACCTGGAAAGGTACCTGGGAAGTTTCTTGCTTAGATGGGAAGCCATCAGATCTATTTCTGGAAGACCACACATCTGTACAATCTGACAAAATACATCTGGATGGAGAGACCACTCCGCTGGATGTAAAGTCTGACAGCTGAGATAATCCGCTTCCCAATTGTCTACACCTGGGATATGTATCGCAGAAATTATACAGGAGTTGGATTCCGCCCAAGGAAGTATCCAAGATACTTCTTTCATAGCTCAAGGACTGCGAGTCCCACCCTGATCATTGACATATGCCACAATTGTGATATTGTCTGTCTGAAAACAAATAAATGGTTCTCTCTTTAATAGAGGCCAAGCCTGAAGAGCCCTGAAAATAGCACAGAGTTCTAAAACATTGATTGATAACCTCACCTCTTGAGGATTCCAAACCCCTTGTGCTGTCAGAGACCCCCAGATAGCTCCCCAACCTGTGAGACTTGCATCTGTTGAAATCACAGTCCAGGAAGGACGAACAAAAGAGACCCCTTGAAGAAGCCGATGATGGTCTAACAACCAAGTCAGAGAGAGTTGAGTGCTGGGATTTAAGAATATCAATTGTGATATCCGAGTATAATCCCTGCACCATTGATTCAGCATGCAAAGCTGCAGAGGTCTTATATAAAAACGAGCAAAGGGGATCGGGTCTGATGCTGCAGTCATGAGACCTAAAACTTTCATGCACATAGCCACTGAAGGGAATGATCGAGACTGAAGGTTTAGACAGGTTAAAAACAAATTCAAACATCTCTTTTCTGTTAAAGACAGAGTCATGAATACTGAATCTATCTGGAAACCTAAAAAGGTGACCCTTGTCTGGGAAATCAAGAAACTCTTTGGTAAATTGATCCTCCAACCATGTCTTTGAAGAAACAACACTAGTTGATTCATGTGAGGTTCTGCTAAATGAAAAGATTGAGCCAGTACCAAGATATCTTCCAAATAAAGAAACATTTAATGACCTTGTGGACATGTAATGACCTTGCTGAACAAAAGGCAGAATAGTCCTTATAGTCACCATCTTGAAAGTTTTGACCTTTACAAAGTGATTCAAAAACTTCAGATCCAGAACTGGTCTGAATGAATTTTCCTTCTTTGGGACAATAAACAGATTTGAATAAAAACCCAGACCCTGTTCCAGAAGTGGAATTGGAACAATTACCCCTGAAAGCTCCAGATCTGAAACACACTACAGAAAGGCCTGAGCTTTCACAGGATTTGTTGGAACGTGAGAGAGAAAGAATCTTCTCACAGGAGGTCTTATTCTGAAACCTATTCGATATCCCTGAGAGACAATATTCTGAATCCAATGATTATGAATGGAACCTGCCCAAACGTCTTGAAATAATTTCAATCTGCCCCCTACCAGTAGAACTGGATTGAGGGCCGCACCTTCATGCAGTCTTGGGGGCTGGTTTTGGTTTCTTATAAGGCTTGGATATATTCCAACTCGAAGATGGCTTCCAATTGGAACCAGAGTCCTTAGAAGAAGGAGTGGTTTTCTGTTCTCTATTCTCACGAAAGGAACAAAAACAATAAGGAGCTCTAGATTTTCCCTTAGATTTTTTTTTATCTAGAAAAAAACTCCCTTCCCCCCAGTAATAGTGGAAATAATAGAATCCAACTGAGAACCAAATAAATTATTACCCTGGAATGATAGAGATAGTAACCTAGATTTAGATACCATGTCAGCATTCCATGATTTGAGCCATAAAGCTCTTCTAGTTAAAATAGCCAAAGACATATATTTAACATCAATCTTGATGATATCAAAAATAGCATCACAGATAAAACAAAATTATTAGCATGTTGAAGCAAATGAACAATGCTAGACAAACAGGATCTGTTTCCTGTTGTGCTAAGCTATCCAACCAAAAAGTTGATGCAGCCGCAAAATCAGCCATAGGTAGGCCTGAGAATATAGCCAAAATGTAAATAAGCTTTCCTTAGATAAGAGTCAATTTTCCGATCTAAAGGATCCTTAAAAGAAGTACTATCTTCCATAGGAATAGTAGTACGCTTGACAAGAGTAGAAATAGCCCCATCAACCTTAGGAACTTTTTCCCTAAAACTCTAATTTAGCCACTGGCAAAGGGTACAACCTTTTAAACCTAGAAGAAGTAACAAAAGAAATACCAGGCTTAGTCCATTCCTTAGCAATCACATCGGAAATAGCATCAGGAACAGGGAAAACCTCAGGAGTAAGCACAGGAGGTTTATAAGCAGAATTTAAACGTTTACTGGATTTGTAATCAAGAGGACCAGACTCCTCAATATCCAAAGTAACCAACACTTCATTCAACAAAGACTGAATATACTCAATCTTAAAAAGATACGTTGATTTATCAATGTCAATGTCTGAAGTAGGATCTTCTGAGCCAGAGAGATCCTCATCAGAGGTGGATATATCAGTATGTTGTCGGTCATTACAAAATTCATCAGTTTTATGATTTCAGTATATGGCCGGGTTATAATACAATTTATTTTAAAATTATTCTTTAAAACAAACCCCTAATAAAATGCATATACAAAACAATTAAAATTAATATAAATCATAAATTCTTTAAATTAAAGTTACAAACACATTGAATTATATTTATAGAAAATCAGATTATTAATCAAATGATCCACACTGATGCTGTTATAATATTCTATACAACGATCATAAAAATATACCTTTACAAATTACCTTATTCACAATAATCTCCCAAATCAGAGTTGCATTAAAATATCACAATGAGATACCAAGGTATGTTTGTTAATCTTCCAGACCAATATAATTAAGCTACTTAGCCCACAAATGATTCTATAACTCTAAAACACCAGACGCTATATATATTCTTAATGCAAACAGCCAGCTTGTATGCCAATTTATCGGAGATGAAAAAAATTCTTATTTCTCTACAATAAGGTAAATCCTAAAATATATCTCTATAGTTGCAAATAGTTGCAGTTTCTTATATTTTACCCAAATAAACAAATCAATATTTCAGCTTCCAGAACTTCTTGTTTCACTTCATATGAATAAAGGTATTGCAATATGGATAAAAGGTAGCCCAGTTTTGCTTATAGTGACTGTGTTCCAAGGCAGCAAAGTTATCAATCAAAAATTTAGCAAACAGCCAGCCAGCCCTTCTCTATCCTCTTACATGAGGTTATATCACGTGATAATCCCCACCTTTTTTTTTTTTTTTTTTAAATATATTTTTATTAAGGATTAGAATATACATACAGACAATCCACTATAACAAATCAAACAGTATAAAATTTACATATAATATATTCCTTAGCATAGAAGAGACATTAAAGCAAGAAGGCACAAATATGTGGACAAGAGAAAATATAATTAGTACAACATTGTTACCAACTATCTAAGCGACCACTACTTGATACAACCAAAAGAAATATAGGAATATTATCTAGTGGTAATCCTCGGTTTTTTGCCTCCTAACCAAAAATAGGGTCTCTTTTGGACCATTAACACATCTATTATAGCAAATTTAAGGAGGTTTACAAGAATATAAGGTCCCCTATGGACCTTTTGGGTGCTATTGAAACTAATAAAACATGACTATACCAGATAGAACATGTAGAATATTTATAATCATGCCTCATAAAGGGTAGGAGGGATTATATCAACAACTGCTATGTATAATAAGTTTAGGGATTTTCGTGTGGGGTCTGTGCCCCTATGCTTAATCATTAAGCTATATGATGGGAGAACGGAGTTTGTCATAATATAAAGGGCTCATGCCATATGTACTCTATAACATCTTCAGAGGGGGTATATCATATTCTCTATAAAGATATATAGAGGCTTAACTTCCTTGCCTATACAGGACCCATTAAAGAGTCAATAAAATTGCAGGGAGTTTTGTTTATCACTGCTACTGTGTTCTATACTATATCTGCTAATATTCCAGGAGGTAGGCTAGATTCAAAACCTATATACAGCATGTTGAACAATCTGGGAGATCCCATAGGTTAAGAAAGACCCATAGAAATATATTTATGTACCTAATACAACTAGAAACCTTTCATTCACATAATTTCTGAAAAATAAAACATACAAATATCCCTACAGAGGATACATACATTACATGGATAACCCTGTTTCTTGTGGTATCTTGCAATGAAGAATATCAGCTACTACTTAGTCTGTCTTACCAGAGTCTCATACGATCTAAGAATTCTCTAGGAGTTCAGCACAAGCTTTTTCATACTGCAACTTACTGCTGCGCTAGAAATATAAACAGAGAAGTAAAAACCCCACTCCACTAGTGAATGTAGAATTGTGGTTGTACTCCCATCTAGTGGACATGTCCGGTATAGACATATAGATCAAAAAATAAAAATTGAAAATAATCAGCCTGCGCCGGAGTGTAAATAGGAAGCCAACCACAAGTATGGGGAATAAAAATATAAAATAATATATATGGGCGGCTAATTGCTGCATACCCAATTTGCACCAGTATAGCTAATACCTATTTATAACATATAAAGATAAGCCATTACAACAGTACCTTGCTATTAAAACTAACACATGAAGGAAATGGAGAATGATATGTCAAACTGCGCATGATAGAACATTGGCACTTATCATTTTGCTATTATATCTAGAGGTAACTATACATTAACATTAGACTAGGCTGTCGCTTGGCATAGAAAACTAAACTAGTGTAATAGGCATTATATCTTTGGGTACATATAGATCTTGCAGTAAATTACAAATAGGTTCTTAGCACCTCTGAACTAAGTGTAATGGAGCAAACATATTATAAACTAGAAACTGTGCTTTAGCCTTAGAAAACAAAAGCTCTAATGCCTAATAGAGTATGAAAGCGGGAACATTAATGAGCAATAGTGAAACATTCGCTCTAAGCACCACGAACCTTTAACTTAGTAGTGCCAAAGAACAACAAACTAAGCATACTATCCATACAGAAAATTTAGACATTTCTAAGCATCAAAGATCAGGGCAAAGGCGGCTTGCTCAGTCCGTATTCGCCATTTTACTTGTCCCAGTGCTTTATCCAACACCGGCCTTTCTCACAGATACCCCTTCGTCAAATAAACAGTATGGGGCAAAATGATCCGATTGCCTATGGGATCTAAACACCATGTCTGATGCGCTCCCCCGATCCGCATCAGTCTCTATTATGAGAAATTTGTCCAGAGTCTTACTGATCCCCGGGCAATAAGTATTAGCTTCCATCAGCATCTCATTGCTAACCGGCCAACTGGTCTCAGATAGCAGCATAGTGAACGGGCAGTCAGAAACAATATACCTAAATACCCCCAAGGGATGAGCTGCGGTCTCTGCATACATCAAATTCTCAGCAGTCCGGTATCGCTCTATTTTCTTGCCGCTTGTCGCTCTGCCCTTGCCGTATATCTCCTTTGTTTCACCAATGGCCTTCATGCCGCTCCAGGCATGCACCCCCAGCTCGTAGTCGGTGTCCACCAACATCTCAGACCTCCTCATCTCCTTCGCAGCAAATCGACCAGGTTCCCAATCAATCTGAGGTGTGCAAGAGGTAGGTAGCAAGCACCGGGGCCCCATAGCACCGCCACCACCCTGCTGCAGTAGAATAGGATTAGGCTGGGGAGTCAGCGTCGCAGTAGAATCACCCGGAGACTGAAACGCCATCTTGATTGTGTCTTCCATTACAGCCTGAAAGGCATCCAATAAGCCGCACAGTCTAGCCAGAGTATGCCGTTCAACCTCCATAATGTGCCTTCACAACGAACAAGAAGCGGATGAGCTTAGCGTAGCTAGTAGACTATTATTTATGCAATAGCCACAACCGCAGCTACAGGGTCACGAAAAAATAAACAAGGCCCAAGATTGCCTGTGTCGTTCTTGGAGAGCATAGGTCAAGATAACAGTCAAATCTCCACTTCTGAAGTGCAATCAAAGTATATGGTGTGTTTCCGCTTCTTATAATAAAGCATTTGTATCATCAAAATTTTCCTCACTAATGTCCAATAGTTCAAATTTTACTATTAAGTTCAGGAGCTTCATCTAGATGCATCTTGCCGCTCCAAGAGTTGGCTCCGTCCCCAATCCCCACCTTTTTTTATTCTAATCATCAGTAAACCTTTTTGTCTTACGCCCCTCGGTGCTTGTCTTTGGATTGGCCCTAACGGAGCTGAGCATTGATTGGCCCTTTGAGCTGAAACATTTGATTGGCCTACCGGGAACATATGTTTTAAACAGTCAATTCGTTTGGCTGTCACACCAGTTTTAATCCCCTAGGGGGCAGCAAACAACCAGAAATGCAGTCTCATTATCAATGCTGCTACAGTTTAATTATCTAACCTATAAAATGTTTATCAAATACGTTATTTCTTTATGTTAATAAACCTGTCTGGTCATATATCTGTCTCATTTAATATAACTTAGCATGTATTTATAGAGGGCAAAGATAAACATACTTCCAGTATCATACTTGTAAGCAATGATACTGTAAATTATTTGGCTCTTCACAGAATTATTTCATTCAACATCCTGGCATTATATTGTATCTTAACGTGAACACAGTATATCTCATGTTTCTAATAATTTTTGAGTGCATAGATTCATGTTTATGATCAATATTCATAGGACATCTTGTTGTCTGAAAAATAAAGAAACATATGCTGCTATTTTGAATGAGTCAAGCATGTATACATACTAATGCAGTTATTCATTTAATTTATTACAAATCTGAAAGGCATTTCTTAGATCCAATGGAAATATACATTTATAGATATTTATACAGTCTGAGTATCAGTTACATTTTTGAGAATTATACAGTTCATATAGATGAATTTCTAACTTCTCTTTTTAAAATCAGGATTTAATTTATTATATGCTTTCAGCACTCATATGGTTAAACATGTCTCTCTGTTTTTCCCCTGCTATTTCTTACTTGAAACGCCAGCTCATATGGGAGCTGCGTATGGGAAACTCTGCAGGGGCTAATTTATACCTAGATGGTATGAGCCCTATCTTTTGAGAATGTTTGTGTATTCCCTTATTCCTATAGACGGACCCTATCTTTACCCAGGCCTCCTTTGAAATAGATAATTGGGACATTCTGGCTTGTGACCTGATAGGAACTTTAACTTCACACCTTAGGCAGGAAATCTTTGAAAGCAATTCCTCTGTTCTCAGATGTTCTGGAAAAAGGGGGATTGGTCTGTTATGGCTATAGACCACACAATTCATGTCAAATTTGATATTAAAGGGACAGTCAAGTCCAAAAAAACTTTCATGTTTCAAATAGGGCATGTCATTTTAAACAACTTTCCAATTTACTTTTATCACCAATTTTGCTTTGTTCTCTTGGTATTCTTAGTTGAAAGCTAAACCTAGGAGGTTCATATGCTAATTTCTTAGACCTTGAATGCCGCCTCTAATCTAAATGCATTTTGACAGTTTTTCACCACTAGAGGGCATTAGTTCACGTTTCATATAGATAACATTGAGCTCATGCACGTGAATTTACCATGGAGACAGCTCTGATTGGCTAAAATGCAAGTCTGTCAAAAGAACTGAAATAAGGGGGCAGTCTGCTGAGGCTTAGATATAAGGTAATTACAGAGGTAAAACGTGTATAATTATAACTGTGTTGGTTATGTAAAACTTGGGAATTGGTAATTAAGGGATTATCTATCTTTTAAAACAACAAAAATTCTGGTGTTGACTGTCCCTTTAACTAAAATGGAATATCAAATCATGTGGTATATCTGTAGTTTATTTCATGTTACTCACAGATACGTTTATTAGAAGGCAGAATAGCAGACATAGCCTTCTGTATTGCATCAGCAATATAATTTTTCATATCAACAGGGATATCATGTACATTAGATGTTGAGGGAACAACATATACTGTACTAGAACTAATAGAAACATTTTCCGCATGCAAAAGCTTATCATGACAACTGTTACATACTACAGCCAGAGATATAATCTCCACTAGCTTACAACAGATACACTTAGCTTTGGTAGAACTGTGTTCAGGCAGCAGGGTTCCTACAGCAGCTTCTGAGACAGGATCAGACTGAGACATCTTGTAAGATGTAAAAGAAAAAAATAACATTTAAACAAAAATATCTTATTTCCTCATATAGCAGTTTCAGAAATGGGGAAAAAATGCAAATGCTAAAATTGGCAAAAAAGCAAATAGCATAGCCCTCTGAGCATAAAGAAGGCAAGGAGCATATAGGAAGTGGGGTAAAATAAAACCATTTTTTTGGCGCAAGTATGATGCACGATGCAAAAGGAAGTATACATTATTTTGGCGCCAACAAACATCCGGAAATGACGCAACTTGCGTCATAACAGACACAATTTCACGCCAAACAACCTGGCGTCAACTAAGACGCAGGAAATAATGAACTTGCGTCATCATAGACGCACAATCGCACCAAAAAAAATCGCAACAAGAATGACGCAATAAATAACAGCATTCTACGCCCTCACGAGCCTAATTTGCCCGCGGAATTAAAAGAAAAACAAGTCAAATTGGGAAAAAAAGACTATACCCCAGGTAAGAAAAAAACTTTCTAAAACGCGATTCCCATACTGAAACTACTAGACTGCAAAGGGAAATATACATAGACCTGACTCATGGCAAATATAAGTAAATACATATATTTAGAACTTTATATAAATACATAAAGTGCCAAACATAGCTGAGAGTGTCTTAAATAAAGATACATACTTACTGAAAGACACCCATCCACATATAGCAGATAGCCAGACCAGTACTGAAAACTATCAGCAGAGGTAATGGTATATAAGAGAATAGGGGGCGATAGTAAGCGCTGAATAGCTTAAAAGGCTGGAAACTAAATTCTGGCGAATAATTTATTCCATATACATTCAAATTAAAATCACAGATAAAATGTTAAAACACAATGTTCATATATAAATACAGTAAAATTCTGTTCATGGATCCATGAAATATTCCAGGAGATTTGTACCTGGCTACTTTAGTTATACAAAACCTTGAATGTAGCTATCTTCAAAGTTCTTATGTGTGTTTACCTACTATTTAGCCTGCTAGGAGGCTAATCTGTTAGTAAGCTTAAGGCCTTTTTATAAACTTTAGCGCTCGGTACACATACCTAAGTAATGGTATATAAGAGTATATCGGCAATCTGAAAAGGGAGGTAGGAGATGAATACCTAAGACTGATAACAGAGAACCCTTGAAAAGATTTTCCATGAGGGAAACCATAAAAATCAACAGGCGATACTCTCTTCACATCCCTCTGACATTGTACTCAGAGGAATTGGGCTTCAGAATGCTTAGAAGCGCTTATCAAAGAAGAAAACCAAAAACATCAAGCACAAACTTACTTCGCCACCTCCATAGGAGGCAAACAGCTAGATTACAAGTTTTGAGCGCTATAGGGATTTTAACGACCGCCACAAAAGCGGCGTTATTTCACCTCCCTATAGCGCTGGTTTTAAAAAAGCAGGCTTGCACGGGCGAAATGGTTGCGTTGACCAAAGCGCCGCTTTGACGTGCTTGTGCACCATTTCCCCATAGACATCAATGGGGAGAGCCGGCAAAAAAAAGTAACACCTGCGATCGCGGAAACAAAAGCTCCGTAACGCAGCCCCATTGAGGTCTATGGGGAAGAAGAAAATAATGTTTAAACCTAACACCCTAACATAAACCCTACGTCTAAACACCCCTAATCTGCTTCCCCCCAACATCGCTGCCACATATAGTTATTAACCCCTAATCTGCCACCCCTAACATCGCCGCCACCTACATAATGTTATTAACCCCTAATCTGCCGCTCCCAACAACGCCACCATCTACATAAAACTATTAACCCCTAAGCTGCCGCTCCCGATGTTGCCGCCACTATACTAAATTTATTAACCCCTAAACCTCTGGCCTCCCACATCACTACCACTAAATAAATCCATTAACCCCTAAACCTAACACTAAACCTAATGTAGCCCTAACACCCACTAACTTTAACATAATAAAAATATAGCTAAATTAAATTTACAATTATTAACTAAATAAACCTATTAACCCCATAAACCGCAAGGCCCCCCATATCGCAACAAGCTAAATTAAACTATATTAACCCCTAAACCTAACCCTAAACCTAACCCCCCCTAACTTCAACATAATTAAAATAGAGCTAAACTAAAGTTACAATTATTAACTAAATAATACCTATCTAAAACTAAATACTTACCTGTGAAATAAAACCTAATCTAGCTACAATATATCTAATAGTTATATTGTATCTAGCTTAGGTTTTATTTTTATTTCAAAGATAAGTTTGTATTTATTTTAAACTAGGTAGACTAGTTAGTAAATAATTATTAACTATTTAATAACTACCTAGTTAAAATAAATACAAACTTAGCTGTGAAATAAAACCCTGCCTTACACTAAAACCTAAAATTACAAAAAAATAAACTAAAATTACTAAAAATAAAAATAACTAAATTACATAAAAAAACATTAAATTATAAAAACTAAGAAACAAATGATCAAAAATAAAAAAAATTACACCTAATCTAATAGCCCTATCAAAATAAAAAGCCCCCCTAAAAATAAAAAATAAACCTAGCCTACAATAAACTACCAATGGCCCTTAAAATGGCCTTTTGTGGGGCATTGCCCCAAAGAAATCAGCTCTTTTACCTGTAATAAAAATACAAACACCCCCAACAGTAAAACCCACCACCCACACAACCAACCCCCCAAATAAAATAACTATAAAAAAAACCTAAGCTCCCCATTGCCCTGAAAAAGGCATTTGTATGGGCATTGCCCTTAAAAGGGCATTTAGCTCTTTTACATGCCCAGACCCTAAACTAAACATAAAACCGACCCAAAAAACCCTTAAATAAACCTAACACTAACCCCCGACGATCCACTTACAGTTATTGAAGTCCCGCTTGAAGGATCCATCCAGCCGGCAAGAAGTTTTCATCCAGACGGCATCTTCTATCTTCATCCATCCGACTCAGAGCGGGTCCATCCTGAAGACATCCGGCGCAGAGCATCCTCTTCATACGGTCGCCACCGTAAACTGGAACTTCAATGCAAGTGACGTCATCCAAGATGGTGTCCCTTGCATTCCTATTGGCTGAAAGATTTCAAACAGCCAATAGGTTTAGGTCTGCTTTAATCCTATTGGCTGATCTAATCAGCCAATAGGATTTGAGCAGCTCTTATCCTTTTGGCTGTTCCAATCAGCCAATAGGATTGAGCTCTCATCCTATTGGCTGGTTGGAACAGCCAATAGAATGAGAGCTGCTCAAATCCTATTGGCTGATTGGATCAGCCAATAGGATTTTAGCAGCTCTAATCCTATTGGCTGATTGAAATCTTTCAGCCAATAGGAATGCAAAGGACGCCATATTGGATGACATCACTTGAATTGAAGTTCCCGTTTACGGCGGCGACCATATGAAGAGGATGCTCCGCACCGGATATCTTCAGGATGGACCCGCTCCGGATGGATGAAGATAGAAGGTGCCGTCTGGATGAAGACGTCTTGCAGCCTGGATGAGAACTTCGCCGGCTGGATGAAGATCGAAGAGGCCGTCTAGATGAAGACTTCTTGCCGGCTGGATAGATCCTTCAAGCGGGACTTCAATAACTGTAAGTGGATCGTCGATGGTTAGTGTTAGGTTTATTTAAGGGTTATTTGGGTGGGTTTTATTTTTAGTTTAGGGTCTGGGCATGAAAAAGAGCTAAATGCCCTTTTCAGGGCAATGGGGAGATTAGTTTTTTTTAGATAGTTATTTTATTTGGGGGGGTGTTGATTGAGGGGGTGGTGGGTTTTACTGTGGGAGGGGTGTTTGTATTTTTTTTGCAGGTAAAAGAGCTGATTTCTTTGGGGCAATGCCCCTCAAAAGGCCCTTTTAAGGGCCATTGGTAGTTTGTTGTAGGCTAGGTTTTTATTTTTTTATTTTGGGGGGGCTTTTCTATTTTGATAGGGCTACTAGATTAGGTGTAATTCTTTTTTATTTTTTAATAATTTAGTGTTTGTTTTTTGTAATTTAGTTATTTTTTGTAATTAGATACTTTTTGCAATTTTTAGAGTAGTGTTAGGATTTTTTCAAAGTGTAGTTTAATTTAATTGGTAGTTAGTTTAATTGTAGTTTAATAATTATCTTAGTTTGTTAGTTTAAAATTAATTTATTTAATTTGACAGATAAGTTTTAATTTAATTTAAGATAGGGAAATTGTAATTTTAATATAACGTTAGGGGTTGTTAGGTTTAGGGGTTAATAGTTTATTTTAGTATATTTCGCTGTGGGGGGCTTGCAGTTTAGGGGTTAATAGGTTTATTATAGCAGCGGTGTGGGCGGATGGCAGATTAGGAGTTAATAATATTTAAATAGTGTTTGCGATGCGGGAGGGCGGCGTTTAGGGGTTAATAGGTTTATTATAGTGGCGACGATGTCGGGGAGTGATGGAATAGGGGTTAATACATTTATTATAGTGTTTGCTATGCGGGAGGACCTTGGTTTAGGGGTTAATAGGTGTTACTGTATTTTTTAACACTTTAGTTATGAGTTTTATTTTACAGCTTTGTAACGTAAAATTCATAACTTCTGACTTCAGATGGCGGTACGGATCTTGTCAGTATAGGCTGTACTGTACCGCTCACTTTTTGGCCTCCTAGGCAAACTCGTAATACCGGCGCTATGGAAGTCCCATTGAAAAAGGACTTTTTTTAAAAGTGCGGTACTGACGTTGCGTGACTGGCTAAAAGGTGTGCGGTACACCTATACCTACAAGACTTGTAATAGCAGCGTTAGGGAAAAAGCAGCGTTATGGGCCATACCGCTGCTTTTTCAGTCATAACACCAAACTCGTAATCTAGCTGAAAGTTTGTAAAACTGAGTTGTGGGTGTGGTGAGGGGTGTGTTTATAGGCATTTTGAGGTTTGGGAAACTATGCCCCTCCTGGTAGGATTGTATATCCCAGTACAATAGTGTTTTGGTCTGAAATATGCAAAGTAAATGCTGCAAATGCCATCGATATAATTGGGATGACATTTGCTTGGAGAACGGTCAAAATGGGTTGAGCTTTAGGGGTCGATTGTTGAAGCAGCGGATGTTGCTTCTGACCCACTCTGCTTCCAGTCCGCCTGAAGCGGAAGTTAAGAAGCAGTGGTCCTAAGACCGCTGTTCCTTAACTCGCCCGCCACCTCTGAGGCGTCAGACAGCTTCAGCCCTTGACACCCCTGCTAGCGGCCGATTGTCCGCGAATGTGCAGGGGGCGGTATTGCACAAGCAGTTCACATGAAATGCTGGTGCAATGATAAATGTTGACAGTGTATGCTGTCGGCATTAATTGATGTGCAGCGGACATGATACGCTACAGTCCGTCCGTCTGTCCACACATTAATAAATAGGCCCCATAGAATTTTACAAAAACATATTTAAGTAAATCAGGGCCCAAACTCAGACTGGTTAGCAAATCTGGGTAATGTCGTGACCATATAGAGAGTAACACATCACAGTTTGTGAAGCTCTGGTTTATTAACATCAGTCTCTGATCTATGTCATTAGGGTGTCGTAAAAAAGGTGCAATAATAGATTCAGCAAACCAAGGATCGGGGACGAGCCACACACTTCTTTCTTTAGTGTAAGAGATGGTTGGTCTGATGTTCTGGGACTGTTAAATCATACACAGCTTTTTAGCTCTATATATTTTGCTTGCAAGGCTGGGGACTAGTGGCCATGAACTATAGAATATTGTATTTGTAAATATAGATTTGTATGTCACAATTTATGTAGTTATAAAGAATCAGACGAGGGCCTTCTTCTTCCATACAAGACATTCAGGGCACCTGCAGTGCTACTCAGGCTTATTTGTGAGGGGACCCAACAATGCTGTAGCTACAGATGGTCACTACTGTAGACTCCCTAAACTGACCGAGGTCATCTGCACATTACAGAAACGTGTGCCAGTGGTTGTACAAATGAGCCGTTAAAATGTCTAAATAGAACGATGAGAAATGGAAACTGGGGTCCTCCAGAGAGGAATGAAGGTTGCACATGATAATCGTACTAATCGTAATTAATCGTATTAGTTGTACAATAAGCTCAGAAGACAGAAAATGGCTGTAAATATGTTACATGCAGCAAAAAAAGGCATCAAAAGAAAGCAGCTTCTTCATTAAAAGTCTAAATCTATTGCAGTATTTTATAGTTTAACTCTGAGTGGAAAATCACAATGGGACAAACTTCTGACCTGACGCGTTTCATGGCACCGGGTGTTGTACTTGCACAGAGATAAGTTCTGTGGTCGCTGTGTGATATTTACTGCATTAAATGACTGCAGCCTTAGTACGTAGGCAGATACATCAGTGGTACAAGAAAGAGACGTGATGGGAATAGATTTTATTTTGCATAAAACTAAACATAATAAAGAGTTAATTTTACAAAATGAAGCAGCTTACCCTCAGTGTTGTTTAACCCTTTCTAGGTACCGGAGAATGAGGCACATTCAGATATACTTTGTTCCTTGGTCCCATAACACATTCTGTAACCCCAGCGTTTCACTCACTGCTCTTTCTAATACATTGAAATGTTCTCCTTTTGTTCTCATTGCTCTATTTTATCTGCTGGAGTTTATTACATTGCAAACAGCTCCTTTACCTTTATTTTGTCATGTAAAATAACAGTTTTCCTCTGATGAAACCGTTGCCTACAATGAAAATATCAATACCGCAGTATTGGATAGATTTTTATTTCTAAAATAGCTGGGGGGTTTGAACCCCCTGCCCATAGTTAAAATGTCAGTACCCAACTATTGTCTTTTGGGTATAGAGCAGGTTTTTTTAAACCTGTCCTCATGCCTCTCTAACAGGCCAGATTAGCAGAATTACCTTAGCTGGGAGCAGGTTACTAACCATCTGATTATTCACCTGTCTGTCAGTTCAGATATACTAAAAATCTGGCATGTTTTGAAAACCCCTGGTATATAGAGAGAAAAATATAATCAGGCCTGCTTTTCCTGCAGGCCCAATCCATTTAACTGGGCATGCACCTGAGAATGATGGGTTGTGATTTCAATGAGCAAAATCAGATATTTCATATACAAAAACAATCTTAAGAGACAGAAATTCTTGTGCATTTAATACTCTGAAGCTGGTGTAACAATTTTTTAAAAGAAAACAAATTGGCTCTTCAATCACATACGGTTTATCCCACTAGAAAATAAAGAATATAATTTTGTGTATAGGATAAATTAATTCCTTTAATGGCGGTGAGAGTCCACAATTAATTACTCCTGGGAATTCCACTCCTGACCACTAGGAGGAGGCAAAGATTCCCAAAACGGCAAGACCGCTTAATCTCACCCACCTCCCTGGTAAGCCAGTCTGACGTATAGCCAAGAAGTAGCAAAAAGGTAGGAAAGGACAAGAGCAGGGAAAAAAGAAGAGGTGCAAACTTTATCTGACACCCAAAAAATATAGTTAAAAAATTTGCAAAAAATAGGCGGGTCTCATGGACTCTCACCACCAGGAAAAAAAATAAATTTATCAGGCAACCATAAATGATATATCTTTCATAAATCTGGTGAGAGTCCACAAGCCATTACTCCTGGGAACAAATTCCCGGAGCTGTGGAGTCCACGAGTAATGTTTGTGGGACAATTTTTTTTATTTTATATATATATATATATCTCGCTATTTCTCTCTCTCGCACTGTCTCTCTCTCGCTGTCTCTCTCTCGCTGTCTCTCTCTCGCTGTCTCTCTCTCGCTGTCTCTCTCTCACTGTCTCTCTCTCACTGTCTCTCTCTCACTGTCTCTCTCTCACTGTCTCTCTCTCACTGTCTCCCTCTCACTGTCTCTCTCTATATATATCTCATTTTTTACCTAATGTCCAGAAAATACTGCTTGAAGGACTTTCTTACCAATAGCTACTTCAGAAGAAGCAAAAACATCAAAATGGTAGAAAAAATAATGTGCATTCTAAATACACAGAAAGTCCCTGCAGCCCACAAAATTTGCCATACAGAATACATGAGAAACAATGTGTGATTAAGTGTCGCTGTCCTGGCTATAATGTACTAAAACTAATAGCCTGTAGGCAATGTGAGAGCTAAAAAAGTAGAACCTTATCACTTACCTGACAAGCTCCCCCTCTACCGGACTCACTATCTGCAGAAAAGAACTGCTTTCTGCCAATCCAGTGCTGTACGCATGACAGCAGAGGATCTATGCATGTGGAGTATAACAACGACCCAAAAGGAGGTGCCTAAGGGAACGGTCCCCGCGACCCATGTGATAGGCCTGTGACTAACTACTCACTGGGTGTAGTTGTGCCACTACTCAATAATCCATATCTCCCCTCTGTCCCAAATAGCAGTTCTCTGAGGGGAAAATGGGCCTCAAATCGGTCTGAGAAACCCTCGTACAAAAGAACATATGGAGCACCTCAATTCTTCACCTTCCTCCTGCAGAGGCAAAGATAAGACTATTTTACCAGTGACGCAGGAAGGTTTTTGAGTGCTTTTGGAGTTTTGGGAATCTTTACCTTCTCCTAGTGGCCAAGAGGGTAATTCTTAGGAGTAATGGCTCCTGGCACCTTTCAAAAATGATTTTTCAATACAGATTTTACCTAGTTATAAAACTTTCAGTGTTGCACCCACATCATTTTCATGACAATACTGTGGCTATGGCAAATTTGCAGCTGAAATATTATGGCTGCCTTAATATTGCCACCTTGTATACATCCTGCTGAATAACAAACTCTTAAACCAACAGACACAAACTAATCAGATGCTAATTGCAGAGACTGATGGAGTTATTCTGAAGCTGTTTGTTCTGATACTATAATGCTGTCGTTACTACAGGTGCAATATGATGCTACAGACTTGCTGGAGCACTTGGCTTTCCCTTGCTACAAATGACTGTTTGTGTATAGATCCAACCCAAAGGAAACAAGTCATATAATATGCAGAGATGAATATTGCGCTTTACTGCTCGCTCTGTACAGTGTTAGCGTCTATTAGTAGATAAAAATCTTAAGGTATTCGGCACCTGTGTAAAATTCTGCTCAGGGCTCTGCACTTCAGCCCCAACCATCCAGAATAGACAAAGAGCAGCCACACTCCAATGATCCAAAACTTCACTCTTTATTTAGCTCTGCAGGAAAAAACCCCCCAATGTTTTGGGCTTAAGTCCTTAGTCATGCCGCGTCATCTTATTTGTCTGTGGGGCTGAATTAAGTAAAGTTTTGGATCATTGGAGTGCTGCTGCTCTTCACATATTACTAATAGTAGCCAAGAGTTGCTGCTGTTCTGTGTGTTCACAGTGTCTGGTTCTGATTATAGCAAGGAGCTTCCTCCTGTCCTGCTACTACTCAGTGCTGACAATCTGACCAGCCCTGTAAGCTCCCTCTTCACCTCAGCAGTGAGGTTCTCTTGTCTCACTGCAACTGTAAGGTTCTTCTGTCCCATTGGTACTCAGCAGTGAGGTTCTCTTGTCCCACTGCAGCTGTAAGGTTTTACTGACCCATTGGTACTCAGCAGTGAGGTTATCTTGTCCCACTGCAGCTGTAAGGTTCTACTGTCCCATTGGTACTCAGCAGTGAGGTTATCTTGTCCCACTACAGCTGTAAGGTTCTACTGACCCATTGGTACTCAGCAGTGAGGTTCTCTTGTCCCACTGCAGCTGTAAGGTTCTACTGACCCATTGGTACTCAGCAGTGAGGTTATCTTGTCCCACTACAGCTGTAAGGTTCTACTGACTCATTATTACTCAGCAGTGAGTTTCTCTTGTCCCACTGCAGCTGTAAGGTTCTACTGTCCCATTGGTACTCAGCAGTGAGGTTATCTTGTCCCACTGCAGCTGTAAGGTTCTACTGTCCCATTGGTACTCAGCAGTGAGGTTATCTTGTCCCACTGCAGCTGTAAGGTTCTACTGTCCCATTGGTACTCAGCAGTGAGGTTCTCTTGTCCCACTGCAGCTGTAAGGTTCTACTGTCCCATTGGTACTGAGCAGTGATGTTCTCTTGTCCCACTGCAGCTGTAAGGTTCTACTGTCCCATTGGTACTTAGCAGTGAGGTAATCTTGTCCCACTGCAGCTGTAAGGTTCTACTGTCCCATTGGTACTCAGCAGTGAGGTTTGCTTGTCCCACTGCAGCTGTAAGGTTCTACTGTCCCATTGGTACTCAGCAGTGAGGTTCTCTTTTCTCACTGCAGCTGTAAGGTTCTACTGTCCCATTGGTACTGAGCAGTGAGGTTCTCTTGTCCCACTGCAGCTGTAAGGTTCTACTGTCCCATTGGTACTGAGCAGTGAGGTTCTCTTGTCCCACTGCAGCTGTAAGGTTCTACTGTTCCATTGGTACTCAGCAGTGAGGTTATTTTGTCCCACTTCAGCTGTAAGGTTCTACTGACCCATTGGTACTCATCAGTGAGGTTCTCTTGTCCGAATGCAGCTGTAAGGTTCTACTGTCCCATTGGTACTCAGCAGTGAGGTTCTCTTATCCCACTGCAGCTGTAAGGTTCTACTGTCCCATTGGTACTTAGCAGTGAGGTAATCTTGTCCCACTGCAGCTGTAAGGTTCTACTGTCCCATTGGTACTCAGCAGTGAGGTTTGCTTGTCCCACTGCAGCTGTAAGGTTCTACTGTCCCATTGGTACTCAGCAGTGAGGTTCTCTTGTCTCACTGCAGCTGTAAGGTTCTACTGTCCCATTGGTACTGAGCAGTGAGGTTCTCTTGTCCCACTGCAGCTGTAAGGTTCTACTGTCCCATTGGTACTGAGCAGTGAGGTTCTCTTGTCCCACTGCAGCTGTAAGGTTCTACTGTCCCATTGGTACTCAGCAGTGAGGTTATTTTGTCCCACTTCAGCTGTAAGGTTCTACTGACCCATTGGTACTCATCAGTGAGGTTCTCTTGTCCGAATGCAGCTGTAAGGTTCTACTGTCCCATTGGTACTCAGCAGTGAGGTTCTCTTATCCCAATGCAGCTGTAAGGTTCTACTGTCCCATTGGTACTCAGCAGTGAGGTTCTCTTGTCCCACTCCAGCTGTAAGGTTCTACTGACCCATTGGTACTCAGCAGTGAGGTTCTCTTGTCCCAATGCAGCTGTAAGGTTCTACTATCCCATTGGTACTGACCAGTGAGGTTCTCTTGTCCCAATGCAGCTGTAAGGTTCTACTGTCCCATTGGTACTGACCAGTGAGGTTCTCTTGTCCCAATGCAGCTGTAGGGTCCTATTAGTATTTATTAGTAAGGTTCTCCTTCCCTGTCTTTATGAAGGCAGGAACTACCTCCTGTTACTGTGGTATGTGAGATGATGTGTAGCATTGTAGATCACTCCTGTTGCTACAGAATGTGAGCTCATGTGCACAATTATAAGCTCACATGTAAGATCACGTGTAGCATTGTAAGCTCCCTTCTGTATCTGTGGCATGTAAGATCATGTGCAGCATTGTAAGCTCCCTCCTGTATCTGTGGCATGTAAGATCATGTGCAGCATTGTAAGCTCCCTCCTGTATCTGTGGCATGTAAGATCATGTGGAGCATTGTAAGCTCCCTTCTGTCTTCTGTATCTGGGGCGTGTGAGATCACGTGCAGCATTTAAGCTGTCTTCTGTATCTGGGGTGTGTGAAATGATGAGTTACATTGTACCTCCCTCCTGTCTGTTCTTGTACACATAGCTTGAGGTTAGGGATTATCTGAACTGGTCTGTGTCATTGGGACTCCTGGCTTTGCCTTTTTATCAGCTCTGCGTATAGACCTCCCTTCCTCAGCAATTCATGGTGGGTCCCTTGCTGTTGGGCAGAGATAGAGAAAACAAGTTAGTTCTGATTAGTAATTTCATTCCAAAACTTCTATCATCCCCAGTTTTTATGCATCAGATGTATTGCTTTTCATCTATTAAACACGTACTTATCTTAGTAATTATAAAGTCACCCATTATCTACTTGTTCAGTGATGTTTTTGTGACCCCTATGCAAGTTCATGACACTTCCTAGGTGAAAACATCTTATGGCAGATAGAACGATTTCATTTTTATCAAAGTTATTTTCATCTGAACTTGAAACCCCCACACATGTGAATTAGTAATAATATAAAACAGTAAAAAATAAATGTATTCTTACTGATAAATTATTTTCTTTCCTGGCATGCAGAGTCCACAAAATCATTAATTACTGTTGGGAATTCTGGCCACCAGGAGGAGACAAAGACACCCCAGACAAGCATTAAGTATCCCTGCCACTTCCCCTACTCCCCCAGTCATTCAGCCGAGGAAATAAAGGAGGAGAAACACTAGGGGTACAGAGGTGCTAGAAGATAAGGAAAAACTGCCGCCTTAAAAAACGAATAGGGCGGCTTCGTGGACTCTCCATGCCAGGAAAGAAAATAATTTTTCAGGTAATCATAAATTTTGTTTTCTTTCCAATGTCAGGGAGAGTCCACAAAATCATTCATTACTGTTGGGAAGCCAATACCCAAGCTAGAGAGGACACAGAATAAACAGGGAGGGAAAGGAAGGCAGGCGGACCTATCTGAAGGCACCACCACTTGAAGCGCCTTTTATCCCAAAGGAAGCCTCAGCTGAGGAAGACAAACCTGTAGAATTTGGAAAAGAAATGACGAAGAAGAGCAGGTAGATATGTTCCATAGAAGCTTCATTCTTGAAAGCCCAGGAAGAGGACACAGCACGGGTAGAGTAAGCCGTAATCTTCTCAGGATGCTGCTGAGCAGCTTCCTCACAAGCCAAACGAATGACACTCCTCAGCCAAAAGGGAAGAATAGTCGCAGAGGCCTTCTGACCCTTGCGCTTACCGGCGTATACAACAAACAAGGAAGAAGATTGTCTGAAGTTTTCTATCTCATGCTACCAAGAATTTTAAAGTACGCACCACATCCAGGTTGTGCAACGAACGTTCCTTCTGAGAAGAAGGATTAGGAAAAAAGAATGAACTACAATCTCCTGAATGATAATGCGGTCAGAGACCACCTTAGGTAGAAAGTCCAATTTGTAGGTAGGACAGGCAAATAAGTAAGGAGACACCCACTGTAAGGCAGGTATTCTACGAGCAGAAGCGTTCCCAGATAAAGAGAGAAGTCAACAGAATGTATAGGCATGGACAATTGTAACACATCAGTGAAAGGACATGCACTGTGAAAAACAGGCAGCCACAGCTGGATTAGAACTCTGTACTTCAGCTTTCAAGGTAGCAAGGATTACCACTAAGCCACCGTGGAACATCTCAAACTGAGCCCCTTGAGGAACGTGAGGAACAAGAATAAGGCTCCAAGAGGGAGCTACAGGATTAAACACAGGTCTGATCCTAACCAGGACCTGAACAAAGACAGAACATCCAGAAGAAAAGCTAACTTCTTGAGTAGCAATCCGAAAGGACAGAAATCTGTCCCTTAAGAAAATTTGCAGATAAACCATACTCCAGACCCTTTTGGAGAAAACATCAGATCCAAATAACTCTCTCCTTGTGTCAAGGGAGACCTTGAGTCTTGCCCCAGCTTAGGAAGCTGCGCCACACTTTACAAAATATATGATGAGTCACCGGCTTACAAGCCTGGATCAGAGATCAATGACCTAGTCAGAAAAAAACTCTATTGGACATTACTAGGAACTAAATCTCCACTCAGCCTCAGAGAAACTAGATTTTGATAAAGGAGTGGACCTTGAAGTAGAAGGTACGCTCTCTGAGGCACATTCTGTGGAGGGTGACATCCTCACAAAGTCTGCGAATCAAGTCCTGCAAGGCCAAGGAGGAGCAATTAGGATCACTGAAGTCTGCTCCAGTTTGATGTGGGCTATGACCAGGGTAGAAGAACAAACAAAGGTTACAGCAAACGAGTTCTCACAAACCCCTTGAAGGACCCTCGACCTCGCCCCGTATCTGGAGTGTTTGGATTGAGGCTAGAAGCCATGAGACCTATCTCCGTAACACCTCACCTGAGGGTAATCGTAGAGAACATCTCCGGAGGAAGAGCACACTACCCTGGATGGAACGTCTCTCTGCTCAGGACATCCACCTCCCAAATGACCACTCCCAGGATAGTGGGTGTCCATCCACTAAAGAATGCAAGAGACCTCCTTCATAGCCAAGGAGCTCCTTATCTCTCTATGATGATTGATATCAGCCACAGACAATGTTGTCCGATTTGAATCTGACTGAAGTTGAGGCCAAGCCATCAGAGCATAGAAGATGGCTCTCAATTCGAGAATGAGAGGTAAAGAAGACCCCTCCAGGAACCAGAGTCCCTGAGCCTTCAGGGAACCCCAGAAGGCTGGCATCCGTAGACACAATCTTACCCAACGGTCCCAAAAAGGACTGTGCCTTGAGATAGATGATCCTGACAAAGGCCTCAGGAGAGAGACTCTCTCCACGGTTGTTCAGTACGATCTGTAGGGAAAATCTGAAGATTTCCGTTCCCTTGTCTGAGCATATATAGATATAGATGAAAAAACTAGCAAAAAGGTAGCTACCTTGAGGCCCACTACCTCCATGCATTGTGCCACTGATGGGCATGCAGAAAGCTTAACATGAAAATCCAACCCCTCTGGTGGATTCAATCCCATGAGCTTCTGCACGCAAAGCAGAGAAGCTAAGCACCAAGCTACAGCAGTGTTAGATTGGCTCGCCCAAACACTTTAAGTCCAAAAAAGGACACAAAATTCCCTAAGCGGGAACCACAAAATTAATTTATTTCTTAAAAAAAAAGAAGCATGACCCCGTGATCTGAACACGCAACCTCCTGAACTGGAGTCAGGCGCGCTACCGTTGCGCCACGAGGTCTAACCAAAATCCTAGGTCCCACTCTGAGTGTAAGACAGGAGACAACCCACTGGAATGCAAGTAAAAATTCAAGATAAATACCCTCTAAATAAGAGATCAACAAGATGTGATGCTAAAGAATAAAAACATTGGATATGAAATTGCGGAACAAAAAACATTCTAATGCTGACAAAGCTCCAACTGAGAATTTGTCACATCAAATAATTCTAATTACACACTGGTAATAATAAAAAATCTCAGATATGAACAAATTCTAAATAGGTGAGCATTTCAAGATGTTAAGGTATAATATATGACAACTGAAAGATATTAATAAAGAACAAACAATTAAAGCAAAATTGTCAGGATGAATCACCAAGGCCACTAGATGCCAACAAAGTACACGGAAAAAGCAGGGAAAAACCTGAACATAAAAACAGTGTAAAATCAAAGTTCATAGTTCTATCAGCATCAGCATGTCCTGCTGTAGAAAACAGAAGTATCCCAAGAGGGGAACAATATGTACTATGGTCCAGCAATAATATAAAAGGGGGGGACAGAGGCAAGTTTACTAATCAGTCTGAACTAGAGATTATGAGAAAGCTCTGAGCATGCATAAACCAGAGTAGACCTCGGCATCAAAAAAACACCAGTGCATAAGATCTGTTGTGCTAGATTAGAATAGAGTATCACCACAGGTAAATAATGAACAGAACTCTGAAGAACAATGTAAAGTATCAGAGAACAAATACATAAAGCAGAAATGCTATAGTAATGATCTTAAATAAAATGCCACTCCTAAGTAAGCTGTTAAAACGACAGGCCTTAAAACAAACAGAGGAGGGCGCAAGAACTACGTTGAAGTACACAAAAGGAGATAGATGCACTCCTAAAAGCATGGATACGGGAAAAGATATAAACCTATGTCCCTCAGAGGAAACAAAATGATGAAAACCCCCATAAAGGGTTAATAAACCAGCATAAAACAATACTCTTCATTATGCAGCGTCAGAATCTGATGCATATACAACAATATTTCCTTCAACGGGAAAAGATTTAAACTTATGGCCCTCAGATAAAATAAAGTGATGAAAAACACATAAAGGGTTAATAATCCATCCTAAAAAATACCCTCTTATAGAGAGAATCTGATGTATTAGAAATAAAGAGCACACAAGGCGCCATACAATCAACCGTCACTAGATGGCAGCAAACACCAGAAAACCGCTCTAAGCACTAGCATGCACACAAGTCATTTTACACAATAAAAACATATATAGGGGCATACACAAGACATATTAGGAACTGCCTGAAACATAAAGGCAGTCTCGCCCCCGGGATGTAAAAGCTCCTTCTCTTTATGAGAGCTAACTAGATAAACAAATAACTGCTTCAATAACAAAAAAACACAGACAGAAGCCTCTAAAAACGTTGTTCCGGACAGAGGAAATAGCAATCTACCCTTATCGAGGAAAAATGAGCGTTGTGCTGCCCAAACAACACACTCAGGGAAGCAAGGTCTTCCTGCCGCAGCTCTGGACAGTCCCTATGGATCCGCCCCATGGGTGGTCATCAATAAGGTGATATACCGCCTCCTGAAGGATAGATAAGACCCCTGACCCACCATGTACACCAGGAGCGAACTCGTGCCAAAAAGATCCTGCGGCGGGGTTACCGGATCATACAAACATGCTCACAGTCGTATCAAACACGTTTAAAAATCTGGATCTCCTATCAGATTATAATGAAAAGTGCAGTCTGGTAACTCTGCTGCTATAAAAGCTTCTGTTCCCTTAAGAGAGCGTGCACCAAAGGAAAATATATACCCGTCAGCTAACCTGTTAACTCCGTAGGTCTTAATGTCCAACAAGAGTTAACTACACCCTTCATCATTATCGGGCAGCAGCTGAAAATAAGAATTGAGTCAAGCATCACCGCCGCTATCCTATCTCTCTGTAGAGTGTAAGATAGGATAGTTCTATAGAAAATAAGAGCATCTTAACCCCCATGCTAGAGGGAAATAAACAAGCAGACTATGCCCCCCCTGCTGAGAGGGTTAAGGGCATGCTCACCCAGTCCTATGCTATGGAGCTCAGCAGCAAGTTGAGCCCCATTATAGCACTGCAGGACCCAATGAAGACCAATATACCTGAAGGAACTCGTCCTCTGTCTGCCACCATAAGATCCCAGCTCCCGTCACCGGGGCACCGTGATTATCATAATACTCCCCTTGAGAGGTTACCCGTGCCCATCTGGACACCCATCTGCCATGTCCCAGATAAATCCTCCCCAACTAAAGGAGAGAAAAAGGGACTTACCTCAGAGGTTCATTGCCGTGATGCAGACACAGCCTTCCAGGTCTGACAGTAACCAGGATCCAGCTGACAGGGACCTGAGGAATAAAGGAAAGCAGTGAAAGCTACCACTGGTTGCCTGAGGGGTGTTAGTACAAAATGAGGACAGAGAAGATTCCCTGCGACCTCCAGCCGCTCCAGCAAAACTCTCACTGAGAGGATTACATGGCTACTCTGTGAACTCCAGTCCTGTCTTGTAGAGAAAACAGAATTTATGTTTACCTGATAAATTACTTTCTCCAACGGTGTGTCCGGTCCACGGCGTCATCCTTACTTGTGGGATATTCTCCTCCCCAACAGGAAATGGCAAAGAGCCCAGCAAAGCTGGTCACATGATCCCTCCTAGGCTCCGCCTTCCCCAGTCATTCGACCGACGTAAAGGAGGAATATTTGCATAGGAGAAATCATATGATACCGTGGTGACTGTAGTTAAAGAAAATAAATTATCAGACCTGATTAAAAAACCAGGGCGGGCCGTGGACCGGACACACCGTTGGAGAAAGTAATTTATCAGGTAAACATAAATTCTGTTTTCTCCAACATAGGTGTGTCCGGTCCACGGCGTCATCCTTACTTGTGGGAACCAATACCAAAGCTTTAGGACACGGATGAAGGGAGGGAGCAAATCAGGTCACCTAGATGGAAGGCACCACGGCTTGCAAAACCTTTCTCCCAAAAATAGCCTCAGAAGAAGCAAAAGTATCAAATTTGTAAAATTTAGTAAAAGTGTGCAGTGAAGACCAAGTCGCTGCCTTACATATCTGATCAACAGAAGCCTCGTTCTTGAAGGCCCATGTGGAAGCCACGGCCCTAGTGGAATGAGCTGTGATTCTTTCAGGAGGCTGCCGTCCGGCAGTCTCGTAAGCCAATCTGATGATGCTTTTAAGCCAAAAGGAGAGAGAGGTAGAAGTTGCTTTTTGACCTCTCCTTTTACCAGAATAAACAACAAACAAGGAAGATGTTTGTCTAAAATCCTTTGTAGCATCTAAATAGAATTTTAAAGCACGAACTACATCCAAATTGTGCAACAAACGTTCCTTCTTTGAAACTGGATTCGGACACAAAAAAGGCACGACTATCTCCTGGTTAATGTTTTTGTTAGAAACAACTTTCGGAAGAAAACCAGGTTTAGTACGCAAAACCACCTTATCTGCATGGAACAACAGATAAGGAGGAGAACACTGCAGAGCAGATAATTCTGAAACTCTTCTAGCAGAAGAAATTGCAACCAAAAACAAAACTTTCCAAGATAATAACTTAAAATCAACGGAATGTAAGGGTTCAAACGGAACCCCCTGAAGAACTGAAAGAACTAAATTGAGACTCCAAGGAGGAGTCAAAGGTTTGTAAACAGGCTTGATTCTAACCAGAGCCTGAACAAAGGCTTGAACATCTGGCACAGCTGCCAGCTTTTTGTGAAGTAACACAGATAAAGCAGAAATCTGTCCCTTCAAAGAACTTGCAGATAATCCTTTCTCCAAACCTTCTTGAAGAAAGGATAAAATCTTAGGAACTTTTATCTTGTCCCAAGGGAATCCTTTAGATTCACACCAACAGATATATTTTTTCCATATTTTGTGGTAGATTTTTCTAGTTACAGGCTTTCTGGCCTGAACAAGAGTATCAATGACAGAATCTGAGAACCCTCGCTTTGATAAGATCAAGCGTTCAATCTCCAGGCAGTCAGTTGGAGTGAGACCAGATTCGGATGTTCGAACGGACCTTGAACAAGAAGGTCCCGTCTCAAAGGTAGCTTCCATGGTGGTGCCGATGACATATTCACCAGGTCTGCATACCAAGTCCTGCGTGGCCACGCAGGAGCTATCAAGATCACCGATGCCCTCTCCTGATTGATCCTGGCTACCAGCCTGGGAATGAGAGGAAACAGCGGGAATACATAAGCTAGTTTGAAGGTCCAAGGTGCTACTAGTGCATCTACTAGAGTCGCCTTGGGATCCCTGGATCTGGGCCCGTAGCAAGGAACCTTGAAGTTCTGACGAGAGGCCATCAGATCCATGTCTGGAATGCCCCACAACTGAGTAATTTGGGCAAAAATTTCCGGATGGAGTTCCCACTCCCCCGGATGAAATGTCTGACGACTCAGAAAATCCGCTTCCCAATTTTCCACTCCTGGGATGTGGATTGCAGACAAGTGGCAGGAGTGAGTCTCCGCCCATTGAATGATTTTGGTCACTTCTTCCATCGCCAGGGAACTCCTTGTTCCCCCCTGATGGTTGATGTACGCAACAGTCATCATGTTGTCTGATTGAAACCGTATGAATTTGGCCTTTGCTAGCTGAGGCCAAGCCTTGAGAGCATTGAATATCGCTCTCAGTTCCAGAATATTTATCGGGAGAAGAGATTCTTCCCGAGACCAAAGACCCTGAGCTTTCAGGGGTCCCCAGACCGCGCCCCAGCCCACCAGACTGGCGTCGGTCGTGACAATGACCCACTCTGGTCTGCGGAAGCTCATCCCCTGTGACAGGTTGTCCAGGGACAGCCACCAACGGAGTGAAACTCTGGTCTTCTGATCTACTTGTATCGTCGGAGACAAGTCTGTATAATCCCCATTCCACTGACTGGGCATGCACAGTTGTAATGGTCTTAGATGAATTCGCGCAAAAGGAACTATGTCCATTGCCGCTACCATCAAACCTATTACTTCCATGCACTGCGCTATGGAAGGAAGAGGAACAGAATGAAGTACTTGACAAGAGTTTAGAAGTTTTGATTTTCTGGCCTCTGTCAGAAAAATCCTCATTTCTAAGGAGTCTAATATTGTTCCCAAGAAGGGAACCCTTGTTGACGGAGATAGAGAACTTTTTTCTACGTTCACTTTCCACCCGTGAGATCTGAGAAAGGCCAGGACAATGTCCGTGTGAGCCTTTGCTTGTGGAAGGGACGACGCTTGAATCAGAATGTCGTCCAAGTAAGGTACTACTGCAATGCCCCTTGGTCTTAGCACCGCTAGAAGGGACCCTAGTACCTTTGTGAAAATTCTTGGAGCAGTGGCTAATCCGAACGGAAGTGCCACAAACTGGTAATGCTTGTCCAGAAATGCGAACCTTAGGAACCGATGATGTTCCTTGTGGATAGGAATATGTAGATACGCATCCTTTAAATCCACCGTGGTCATGAATTGACCTTCCTGGATGGAAGGAAGAATTGTTCGAATGGTTTCCATTTTGAACGATGGAACCTTGAGAAACTTGTTTAGGATCTTGAGATCTAAGATTGGTCTGAATGTTCCCTCTTTTTTGGGAACTACGAACTGATTGGAGTAGAACCCCATCCCTTGTTCTCCTAATGGAACAGGATGAATCACTCCCATTTTTAACAGGTCTTCTACACAATGTAAGAACGCCTGTTTTTTATGTGGTCTGAAGACAATTGAGACCTGTGGAACCTCCCCCTTGGTGGAAGTCCCTTGAATTCCAGAAGATAACCTTGGGAGACAATTTCTAGCGCCCAAGGATCCAGAACATCTCTTGCCCAAGCCTGAGCGAAGAGAGAGAGTCTGCCCCCCACCAGATCCGGTCCCGGATCGGGGG
Organism: Bombina bombina; assembly: GCF_027579735.1. Classification (NCBI taxonomy): domain Eukaryota; kingdom Metazoa; phylum Chordata; class Amphibia; order Anura; family Bombinatoridae; genus Bombina; species Bombina bombina. The sequence goes on along the minus strand of NC_069503.1, from coordinate 12,672,018 downwards.
CCAACATCTCATGCTGTCTTGGTAGCAGTGGCAGGTTTCTTGGCCTGCCTTCCTTTGTTCCAGCCTTGCATTGGCCTCCAGGCTGGCTTGGCCTGAGAAGTATTACCCTCTTGCTTAGAGGACGTAGCACTTGGGGCTGGTCCGTTTCTGCGAAAGGGACGAAAATTAGGTTTATTTTTGGCCTTGAAAGACCTATCCTGAGGAAGGGCGTGGCCCTTGCCCCCAGTGATATCAGAAATAATCTCTTTCAAGTCAGGGCCAAACAGCGTTTTCCCCTTGAAAGGAATGTTAAGCAATTTGTTCTTGGAAGACGCATCCGCTGACCAAGATTTTAGCCAAAGCGCTCTGCGCGCCACAATAGCAAACCCAGAATTTTTCGCCGCTAATCTAGCCAATTGCAAAGTGGCGTCTAGGGTGAAAGAGTTAGCCAATTTGAGAGCATGAATTCTGTCCAAAATCTCCTCATAAGAAGAATCTTTATTGAGCGCCTTTTCTAGTTCATCGAACCAGAAACACGCTGCTGTAGTGACAGGAACAATGCATGAAATTGGTTGTAGAAGGTAACCTTGCTGAACAAACATCTTTTTAAGCAAACCCTCTAATTTTTTATCCATAGGATCTTTGAAAGCACAACTATCTTCTATGGGTATAGTGGTGCGTTTGTTTAGAGTAGAAACCGCCCCCTCGACCTTGGGGACTGTCTGCCATAAGTCCTTTCTGGGGTCGACCATAGGAAACAATTTCTTAAATATAGGGGGAGGGACGAAAGGTATGCCGGGCCTTTCCCATTCTTTATTTACAATGTCCGCCACCCGCTTGGGTATAGGAAAAGCTTCGGGGGGCCCCGGGACCTCTAGGAACTTGTCCATTTTACATAATTTCTCTGGAACGACCAAATTCTCACAATCATCCAGAGTAGATAACACCTCCTTAAGCAGGGCGCGGAGATGTTCCAATTTAAATTTAAATGTAATCACATCAGGTTCAGCTTGTTGAGAAATTTTCCCTGAATCTGAAATTTCTCCCTCAGACAAAACCTCCCTGGCCCCCTCAGACTGGTGTAGGGGCACTTCAGAACCAATATCATCAGAGTCCTCATGCTCTTCAGTATTTTCTAAAACAGAGCAGTCGCGCTTTCGCTGATAAGTGGGCATTTTGGCTAAAATGTTTTTGATAGAATTATCCATTACAGCCGTTAATTGTTGCATAGTAAGGAGTATTGGCGCACTAGATGTACTAGGGGCCTCCTGTGTGGGCAAGACTGGTGTAGACGAAGGAGGGGATGATGCAGTACCATGCTTACTCCCCTCACTTGAGGAATCATCTTGGGCATCATTTTCTCTAAATTTTGTGTCACATAAATCACATCTATTTAAATGAGAAGGAACCTTGGCTTCCCCACATACAGAACACAGTCTATCTGGTAGGTCAGACATGTTAAACAGGCATAAACTTGATAACAAAGTACAAAAAACGTTTTAAAATAAAACCGTTACTGTCACTTTAAATTTTAAACTGAACACACTTTATTACTGCAAATGTGAAAAAGTATGAAGGAATTGTTCAAAATTCACCAAAATTTCACCACAGTGTCTTAAAGCCTTAAAAGTATTGCACACCAAATTTGAAAGCTTTAACTCTTAAAATAACGGAACCGGAGCCGTTTTTATATTTAACCCCTTTACAGTCCCTGGTATCTGCTTTGCTGAGACCCAACCAAGCCCAAAGGGGAATACGATACCAAATGACGCCTTCAGAAAGTCTTTTCTGTGTATCAGAGCTCCTCACACATGCATCTGCATGCCATGCTTCCCAAAAACAAGTGCGCAATAGAGGCGCGAAAATGAGGCTCTGCCTATGATTAGGGAAAGCCCCTAGAGGATAAGGTGTCCAATACAGTGCCTGCCGGTTATTTTACATAAATCCCAAGAATAAAATAATTCCTCAAAGCTATGAAGTATTAAAATATGTTTATATATCAATCGTTTTAGCCCAGAAAATGTCTACAGTCTTAAAAGCCCTTGTGAAGCCCTTTTTTTTTTCTTATGTAATAAAAATGGCTTACCGGATCCCATAGGGAAAATGACAGCTTCCAGCATTACCAAGTCTTGTTAGAAATGTGTCATACCTCAAGCAGCAAAAGTCTGCTCACTGTTTCCCCCAACTGAAGTTAATTCCTCTCAACAGTCCTGTGTGGAAACAGCCATCGATTTTAGTAACGGTTGCTAAAATCATTTTCCTCTTACAAACAGAAATCTTCATCACCTTTCTGTTTCAGAGTAAATAGTACATACCAGCACTATTTTAAAATAACAAACTCTTGATTGAATAATAAAAACTACAGTTAAACACCAAAAAACTCTAAGCCATCTCCGTGGAGATGTTGCCTGTACAACGGCAAAGAGAATGACTGGGGAAGGCGGAGCCTAGGAGGGATCATGTGACCAGCTTTGCTGGGCTCTTTGCCATTTCCTGTTGGGGAGGAGAATATCCCACAAGTAAGGATGACGCCGTGGACCGGACACACCTATGTTGGAGAAACTACCCTTTAAATGACTAATATCTTCACCACCTCCTAGTTACAGAGGCAAAGAATTACTGGGGAGGGATACTTAATGCTTTGTCTGGGGTGTCTTTCCCTCCTCCTAGTGGCCAGGCGTTGAATTTCCAACAGTAATGAATGATTTTGTGGACTTTCCATGCCATTGGAAAGAAATCCAGTTTATCACATGACAAAACTACAGGAAAACGAGCCTATAACAGGCTTTTCAATGGTATTTCCACAGACATTCATGGAAGCAAAGCGGACAGTAAACATCTTGTAATTATTGTGCAGCTATAGAACAACATAGCCAAGTCTAAACATTTTACAAACACATTAACATATTATTTGCTGCTATTGCTTTTCAGCAGCCAAGCTCCATCAACCAGTTGCCATATTTGGGGGAACCAATCTGGGCTTTAGTCTGCATACAACAAGGCTAGCTACACTCATTACGCTATTATAAAGTGCATTTTTGCAGTTGTTATCAATTAAGCCAACCAGGGACGGCTATAAAGCACGGTTAGCCTTAATAAGTCAGCAGGTGTGTTTCATATTCTGAGAATTAGCAAATCTCCAGTATTCAGAGCTAAGTACATGAAGTGAAATAATGAAAATATACTGCAGTCGTTTTACTGCTCATAACTAAACATTTTATATGAAAATGCGAAGGCGTTTACAGTAAATTACTTCATTAGATGACGATGAATGTGCAACGCGCATGATGCAGTTTATATTCCAGTAAAACAAAGGTTTTTATATTTATGCAAATGAATTACATTGTCTAATTCCTCATTTTAACCCTAGTGACGCTGCACGGCTCAGAGTTAAATTACATTGTCTAATTCCTCATTTTAACCCTAGTGACGCTGCACGGCTCAGAGTTAAATTACATTGTCTAATTCCTCATTTTAACCCTAGTGACGCTGCACGGCTCAGAGTTAAATTACATTGTCTAATTCCTCATTTTAACCCTAGTGACGCTGCACGGCTCAGAGTTAAATTACATTGTCTAATTCCTCATTTTAACCCTAGTGACGCTGCACGGCTCAGAGTTAAATTACATTGTCTAATTCCTCATTTTAACCCTAGCGACGCTGCACGGCTCAGAGTTAAATTACATTGTCTAATTCCTCATTTTAACCCTAGAGATGCTGCACGGCTCAGAGTTAAATTACATTGTCTAATTCCTCATTTTAACCCTAGCGACGCTGCACGGCTCAGAGTTAAATGACATTGTCTAATTCCTCATTTTAACCCTAGCGACGCTGCGCGGCTCAGAATTAAATGACATTGTCTAATTCCTCATTTTAACCCTAGCGACGCTGCGCGGCTCAGAGTTAAATTACATTGTCTAATTCCTCATTTTAACCCTAGTGACGCTGCGCGGCTCAGAGTTAAATTACATTGTCTAATTCCTCATTTTAACCCTAGTGACGCTGCGCGGCTCAGAGTTAAATTACATTGTCTAATTCCTCATTTTAACCCTAGTGACGCTGCGCGGCTCAGAGTTAAATTACATTGTCTAATTCCTCATTTTAACCCTAGTGACGCTGCACGGCTCAGAGTTAAATTACATTGTCTAATTCCTCATTTTAACCCTAGTGACGCTGCACGGCTCAGAGTTAAATTACATTCTCTAATTCCTCATTTTAACCCTAGTGACGCTGCACGGCTCAGAGTTAAATTACATTCTCTAATTCCTCATTTTAACCCTAGTGACGCTGCACGGCTCAGAGTTAAATTACATTCTCTAATTCCTCATTTTAACCCTAGAGATGCTGCACGGCTCAGAGTTAAATTACATTGTCTAATTCCTCATTTTAACCCTAGCGACGCTGCACGGCTCAGAGTTAAATGACATTGTCTAATTCCTCATTTTAACCCTAGCGACGCTGCGCGGCTCAGAGTTAAATTACATTGTCTAATTCCTCATTTTAACCCTAGTGACGCTGCGCGGCTCAGAGTTAAATTACATTGTCTAATTCCTCATTTTAACCCTAGTGACGCTGCGCGGCTCAGAGTTAAATTACATTGTCTAATTCCTCATTTTAACCCTAGTGACGCTGCGCGGCTCAGAGTTAAATTACATTGTCTAATTCCTCATTTTAACCCTAGTGACGCTGCACGGCTCAGAGTTAAATTACATTGTCTAATTCCTCATTTTAACCCTAGTGACGCTGCACGGCTCAGAGTTAAATTACATTCTCTAATTCCTCATTTTAACCCTAGTGACGCTGCACGGCTCAGAGTTAAATTACATTCTCTAATTCCTCATTTTAACCCTAGTGACGCTGCACGGCTCAGAGTTAAATTACATTCTCTAATTCCTCATTTTAACCCTAGTGACGCTGCACGGCTCAGAGTTAAATTACATTCTCTAATTCCTCATTTTAACCCTAGTGACGCTGCACGGCTCAGAGTTAAATTACATTGTCTAATTCCTCATTTTAACCCTAGTGACGCTGCACGGCTCAGAGTTAAATGACATTGTCTAATTCCTCATTTTAACCCTAGTGACGCTGCACGGCTCAGAGTTAAATGACATTGTCTAATTCCTCATTTTAACCCTAGTGACGCTGCACGGCTCAGAGTTAAATGACATTGTCTAATTCCTCATTTTAACCCTAGTGACGCTGCACGGCTCAGAGTTAAATGACAGTCTAATTCCTCATTTTAACCCTAGTGACGCTGCACGGCTCAGAGTTAAATGACATTGTCTAATTCCTCATTTTAACCCTAGTGACGCTGCACGGCTCAGAGTTAAATGACATTGTCTAATTCCTCATTTTAACCCTAGTGACGCTGCACGGCTCAGAGTTAAATGACATTGTCTAATTCCTCATTTTAACCCTAGTGACGCTGCACGGCTCAGAGTTAAATGACATTGTCTAATTCCTCATTTTAACCCTAGTGACGCTGCACGGCTCAGAGTTAAATGACATTGTCTAATTCCTCATTTTAACCCTAGTGACGCTGCACGGCTCAGAGTTAAATTATATTGTCTAATTCCTGATTTTAACCCTAGTGACGCTGCACGGCTCAGAGTTAAATTACATTGTCTAATTCCTCATTTTAACCCTAGCAACGCTGCACGGCTCAGAGTTAAATTACATTGTCTAATTCCTCATTTTAACCCTAGAGATGCTGCACGGCTCAGAGTTAAATTACATTCTCTAATTCCTCGGGACTCCGCCCACCGCATTATCTTGGCAACCACAGTCATCGCTAAGGAACTCCTCGTTCCTCCCTGATGATTAATGTAAACCACTGAAGTTATGTTGTCCGACTGAAATCTGAAAAACTGGACTGAGGCTAACTGAGACCAGGCCAGAAGAGCATTGAAGATCGCTCATAGATCCAGGATGTTTGTAGGAAGAAGAGTCTCCGTCTGAGTTCATACTCCCTGAGCCCTCAGGGAACCCCAGACAGTTCCCCACCCTAGAAGACTGGCATCTGTTGTCACAATCACCCAGGACGGTCTGCGAAAGCAGATTCCATGGGATAGATGATCCTGAGACAACCACCATTGAAAAGAGTCCCTCATCTCCTGATCCAGAGTTATACAAGTCTGCATAATCTCCATTCCACTGCCTGAGCATGTTCAATTGCAGAGGTCTGAGGTGAAACCGAGCAAACGGGATGATGTCCATTGCCGCCACCATCAGTCCGGTTACTTCAATGCACTGGTCCACTGACGACCGAGGAGTGGACTGAAACACTTGACAGGTATCTATAATCTTTGATTTCCTGATTTCTGTCAGAAAAATCTTCATTAGTACAGACCCGATGAGAGATTCCAAGAAAGTCACTCTTGAATTCGGGGTTAAAGAACTCTTTTCCAGATATACCTTCCACCCGTGAGCTCTTAGGAAGGATAGCACAACGTCTGTATGAGACCTTGCCTGTTGACAAGAAGGCGCCTGGATGAGAATATTGACCAGATAGGGCGCCACCGCAATGCCTCGCGGCCTTAGAACCGCTAGAAGAGGCCCCAGAACCCTTGTGAAAATCCTGGGAAATGCTTGACCAGAAAAGCAAACCTTAGGAACTTGAGATGATCCCTGTAATGGGAACATGCAGGTACGTGTCCTTTAAATCCACTGTTGTCATAACTTGACCCTCTTGGATCAAAGGGAGAATGGAACGAATAGTTTCCCTCCTAAAGGACGGTACTCTGAGAAATTAGTTGAGATCTAAAATTGGCTTGAAGGTTCCCTCTTCTTTTGGGAGCCATGATAGATTGGAATAAAATCCCAAGCCCTGTTCTTGTACCGGGACAAGAACAATCATTCCCAGATTGGAAAGGTCTCTTACACAGTGTAAGAACTTCTTACTTTTTGTCTGGTCTACAGACAACCCTGAAAACAGAAAACTGTCTCTGGGAGAAAAACATTTGAACTCTAACCTGCAGACCTGGGATACTCTATTGTCCAGGGATCCTGAACATCTCGAACCCGAGCTAAGCAAAAATAAAAGTCTGCCCCCTACAAGATCCAGTCTCGGATCTGGGGCCCCACGGCAGGCTTTTTGGATTGTTTCCCTTATTCCAAGATTGATTGGGTCTCCATGCAGGAGTAGTCTTGTTTGGAGACAGCAGAGGGAGAATTTCCCTTGAAATTTCGGAAGGAACGAAAATTGCTCAGTCCTTTTCTCTTATCCTGAGGGAGAAGGCGAACCTTACCTCCCGAGATGTCAGAAATAATCTCCGACAGGCCAGATCCAAACAAGGTCTTCCCCTTGTAAGGAATAGCTAAAAAATTACGAATGTATGTATGGAGTACTTGTAAAGTACGGCAAATCACCCGTACGGGTTTTAAAGTGCTGCTCATCTAAACTACCTCAGAAGGGTGAAATGTTGAGTGGACCTCGCCGGGGATTGAACCTGCAACCCTTGGGTTGCTACATAACTGAGCCACAGCGCCAAGATTTGCTGAGCTATCTGAAAATATATAGAAGCTTAGACTCAGGACACATCCGCAAACCAAGGCTTTGACCATAAAAACTCTGCAAGCTAGAGAAATCCCAAATCTTTGCTCCCAGCTTTGATAACATGAAGGGAAGCACCCGAAATAAAGGAATTAGCCAGTTTAAGGGCTATTATCCTATCCTGGATTCCATTCAAAGAAGCTTCTGTCCCGATAGCATCGGGCAACGCCTCAACCAATATGCTGCCGCACTAGTGACGGAAGCAATGCACACAGATGGCTGTCAATTTAAAAAAATAAATAAATTTATTCTTACCTGATAAATTTGTTTCTTTTACGGTAGGACGAGTCCACGGATTTCATCCTTACTTGTGGGATTATCGCCTCCTGGTCAGCAGGAGGAGGCAAAGAGCACCACAGCAGAGCTGTATATATAGCTCCTCCCTTCCCTCCCACTCCAGTCATTCGACCGAAGTTAGGAAGAGAAAGGAAAAGCCAAGGTGCAGAGGTGACTGAAGTTTAATAAAACATAAAGACCTGTCTTAAAAAACAGGGTGGGCCGTGGACTCATCGTATCGTAAAAGAAACAAATTTATCAGGTAAGAATACATTTCATTTTCTTTTACAAGATACGACGAGTCCACGGATTTCATCCTTACTTGTGGGATATCGCCTCCTGGTCAGCAGGAGGAGGCAAAGAGCACCACAGCAGAGCTGTATATATAGCTCCTCCCTTCCCTCCCACTCCAGTCATTCGACCGAAGTTAGGAAGAGAAAGGAAAAGCCAAGGTGCAGAGGTGACTGAAGTTTAATAAAACATAAAGACCTGTCTTAAAAAACAGGGTGGGCCGTGGACTCATCGTATCGTAAAAGAAACAAATTTATCAGGTAAGAATACATTTCATTTTCTTTTACAAGATACGATGAGTCCACGGATTTCATCCTTACTTGTGGGATACAATACCAAAGCTATAGTACATGGATGAAACGGGAGGGATAAGACAGGGAACCTAAACGGAAGGCACCGCAGCTTGAAGAACTTTCCTCCCAAAAACAGCCTCAGACGAGGCAAAAGTATTGAATTTGTAAAATTTCGAAAAATTGTGAAGAGACGACCAAGTGGCAGCTTTGCAAATCTGTTCAACAGAAGCATAATTTTTAAATGCCCATGAGGAAGCCACAGACCTAGTGGAATGAGCCATAATTCGTTCAGGAGGCTGCTGTCCAGCAGTCTCATATGCAAAACGGATGATACTCTTCAACCATACTCTTTCTGACCCCTACGCTTCCCAGAAAACACAATAAACAGGGAAGAAGATTGACGAAAATCCTAAGTGGCCTGCAAGTAAAACTTTAAAACATGGACCACGTCCAAATTACGAAACAGCCGCTCCTTCTTATAAGAAGGATTAGGACACAAGGAAGGAACAACAATGTCCTGATTAATATTCTTATTAGAAACAACCTTAGGAAGGAAACCAGGTTTGGTACGTAACACCACCTTATCAGAATGGAAAATAAGATAAGGAGAATCACATTGTAATGCCAAAAGCACAGAAACTCTGCGAGCAGAAGAAATAGCAACCAAAAATAAAACTTTCCAAGATAACAACTTAATATCTATGGAATGCATAGGTTCAAACGGAACCCATTGAAGAACATTAAGAACTAAATACAAACTCCAAGGAAGAACAATTGGTCTAAACACAGGCCTGATTCTAGTCAGAGCCTGACAAAAAGATTGAACATCTGGAACATCTGCCAGACGTTTGTGTAGCAAAATAGACAAAGCAGAAATCTGTCCCTTTAAGGAACTTGCTGACAACTCTTTCTCCAATCCATCTTGGAGAAAAGACAAAATCCTGGGAATCGAAACCCTACTTTATGAGTAACCCTTGGATTCACACCAAGAAAGAAATCCCGCCATATCTTATGGGAAATCTTCCAAGTAACAGGCGTATCTGCCTGAATTAAGTTATCTATGACCGACTCAAAGAAACCACGCTGGCATAGAGCAAACGTCCAACCCCCAAGCAATCAGCTTCAAAGAAACTAGAGGGTGAAGAAGAAATTCCAACTCAACGGATGAGTTCAAGGATACAGAGATGACGCGGTCAGCAGATTCGCATACCAAAGCCTGCGAGACCACGCAGAAGCGGGGAGAAGCACCGATGCCTTCTCCGATATGATCAAAACAAACCCCCAGCAAAACACCAGGGAAAAAGAGATCCTAGTCTAAAGACCAAAGAACTGCCAATGCAGTTATCAGCTCGGTCTGGGGCCCCCGAACCTGGACCCGGATCCCGAAAACTAAGCACTCAGACAAAATGTCACGTTTATCCAACTCCTGCCGACCCCATTTGAAAATCAGGTAGGAGATACTCCCGGATGGAGATCCCACTCTCCCGGATGATAAAGACTGCTCAGAAAATTCGCTTCCCAAGTGTCCACCCCTGGGATATGGATCACTGATGGATAGCAAGAATGAAACTGGGCCGCAGCCAACTGAGGCTAGAACAGAAGAGACTTGAAGCTTGTTCTCAGTGGTAGGAAATCGAAGAACAGACTCCGCTAGAGTCCACACTCTGCAAATCATGTACCCTGGGACAGGTGATCCAGAGACAACCACCATAAAAAAGAACCCCTTGTCTCCTGCTTCAGAGTTAATTGAGGAGATAAGCTTGCATAGACTCTGTTCCATTGCTAGATTATACTCAACCGCACAGGTCTGAAGTGGAACAAACAAACAGAAATGTAAGAGTCGCAAGGCGCTGTTATCAACATCTGAAGGATGAAAGGTGGAGTGGACCACACTGGGGATTGAACCTGCAACCCTCGAGTCTTCACAAAGCTCCGCCACAGTGCCATAGCACGCTGAGCTATCTGTCCAGTTCATCACCATCGGCCCGAATACTCCTATGTACTGAGCCACTGAGGGCCGAGAAGTGGACTGAAGGTCCAAACCATTAACGATAGACATTTAGTTCCTGACCTCAGTCAGAAAAATTTGGAATCTGCCTTGAGTCCCAAAAAGCTACCCTTGTGCTTGAGACAAAGGAACACCTTTCCACCCGTGAGCTCACGGGAATAATAATACCAAGTACGTGGAAATCCTGCTTGCTGTAAGAATGACGCCTGGACTAGGATATTAGCCAGAGAGGGCGTCTTTGCAATGCCCATAAGAGCTCGGAACTGTGGCAAGACCGAAAGGAAGACCACGAATGGGAAGTGTTTGTCCATAAAGGCAAACCCAAGACGAATCTCGTGAACGGCACAGGAAGGTACTTGACCCTGAATTTACAGTTGAAATAAATTGACCCTCTAGAATCAAGGGAAAAATTGACCAGATCCTGTATCCAAGTACTAATCAGGCCCGACCCTGCTTAGCTTCCGAGATCAGACTAGATCAGGCGCATTCAGGGTGGTGTGACCGAAGGCTCAATATTAGAACTGGAACAACCACCTCAGGTCTGAGAGGTCCCTAATGTAGCGTAAGGACGTCTGTCCCTTAGTCTGATCCTTAGACAAGCTAGAAGCAGAAACTGCCTCTGAGAGGAAAACATCTGAGCTCGAACCAAACTAGAGCGAAAACCGGCCACCTACAAGATCCAATTCCGGACCGGAGCATGTTCCCCATGCTGACTGTAATTAAACAGTAGGCTATGCGTTCACCAAAATCTAAGTCATAGAACACCTAGCCATAAAAACAAGGTTCTAACTATAAGGTACCAAGAGCTGGAACAGAGCCACCTCCGCTCCCAATTGATAACTGGAAGGGAAGAAATGAAATAAAGAAATTAGCCAATATGCCGTCACACCAGTGACGGTAGCAAAGTACACAGATGGTTGCCATTGTAAACCCTGGTGTGAGGCCCATAATGAAATTTAGTCCATTAGAACTATCCTCTAAGGGTATAGAAGTTCACGTAGTGATGGAAACTACTCCTTCCCCCAAAGGAATATCGTCCAGCCTTTTAGTTTTTCTGATACGGCCATGGAAAACAGTCATGTAAATATAGGGAATGCCTAAGGCAACAATTCCATCTGATACTGAAATTCTCAGTAACATGGAGAAAATGTTAGACTAGCAATTCCTCCAGCAATGCTTCAAATTCATAGAAAAATAAAGAAAGCATCATAACCCCAAGGGGAGTGTGAAGGACACGCAGGGCACTGCATGAGGGCCATAAAATTTCGATTGGAAACTATAGGAGAAATTTGTGACCAATTGTTAACAGACTCCCCAACAGCAATCGCCGAAGAGAGAGTAGGGTCAAAGGAAAAAATAAATTTGAATAAATCGTAATCAAATTTAAACATAGGACACGATACTGTTCTTTTAAATATGAAAATTAACCCTATTCTTGAGTGCGTTTGTTTCATCCTCAGTCATAAAGGATGAACTAACAAAGAACAGCTGAGATTCATTTAATACAATGCACACAGAATAAGACGTTACTGTCTCCTTAATTCTGAAGTAACTCATTCATGTGGGAATTTGCACCATCCTACGTCACCAAGGATGAGTTAACAAACAAAAACAGCCGCATTTTTCTTTTTTCTTTTTTAAATAAAATTTACCCAGAAAAAAATGTTACTGTCTCTTTAAATGTTAAAAGAGCGTTTTATTTCTGACGTGCAGAAACAATCCAATAACAATATAAAGACGGCTGTAACTAGACGTTGCTGTGTACATCAAAAGAACCGCAGAGCACTGCCTGTGGGTCAAAGTAGTTTGGACACTTGAATAAGCAAATTGTGGCAGGGATTGACTGGTGTTACCAGACTCTTAACAGCCACCGCTTTAGAAGGAGTATGTACAATACAATTTGACACAGGAGAATATGTTACTGTCTCTTTAAATTTTAAAAGATAACATTTTTCCTTTGTATTAACTGCAGAAAAATGTTAAAAAAAATTAAAAAAAATTAGCAACTGTAGCCAGGTCTGACCCGTGAGATGGTAGGCAGAGTATCTTGCCACAATCCGTACCCTTGGACCACAGGACCCCCATACTATGGCAACACAGTAAATAAACTTGCCAGGCATCAATGCCCCTCAGTAGGAAACTGCTACGGTATCACTCTAACCGCAACAGGGAAGGCATAAGCTACAGTCCAAATATGCCTATAACAACTGAAAGCAAATCTCCTTGGACCTAACATGAACCGAGCCACATAGAAATGGAAACAGGGCGCGTTACACTCCTAAGGACCACCACACATGGATGGTGACATAACGTATCTCCCGGTCGGCATGTATATTTATTGAACCGCCGGGAGATGTGCAGGAGCGCGCTAAGTAACTGGCGTCCCCAAGAACCGCCCTACATAGGCATTTGCACAACAGTTAACTCCCGGGCGGTATTGTAGATGTTAATAAACCGCCAGGAGTAAAAAACGGCGCGCAATGAAAATGGTGCCTGTCAAGGACCGCCCTTCGTGGGCGTTCACAGCCGAAACCATACAAGCAGCTCCCGGTCGGCATGACTTGTGTAACCGCCGGGAGATGTGAGAGCATGTGAAAAAACCTTGCTACCAACCTTTACACAAAAAACTCTCAAGTACCCCTGCACATTTAAACAGCCATACAGACATCCTCTCCCGGTCGGCATGCTGTCTTATGCAACCGCCGGAAGACGTGATAGATTGCCCATAACACGTAAGAGTGAAAGTCAGAAGTGGTAAAACATACCCTCTAGTCACAAGTACCTCTTACATCTCCCGGGCGGCATGATGTTTTAATATAACCGCCGGGAGAACGTTACAGTCTCTATAGAGGTCTCCTAAAGAGTCTAAGCTCAAACGTGGCATTGTTAGGTATGACATACGTTGAACAATTTGCTGTCTATAAATGTCTCCCAGGAAAGGAGAACTCATACCTGAGGAAAGAGCCCATATGTTGACTAAGGGCTTCCCATTCCCAATGTGAATGGCCAACCTCTACTGAGTCCTGTTCTTCTCCATGCCCAGTAATAAAAAATGGCACTTACCTCTCCATCTGCCGACAGCAAAGGCAGCTCCCAGGCGTGTGAAGTCCTACTGCTCACATGGACCTGAGGATGACAATGAAAATACTGAGTAATATCCCTCAGATTTTTCCCCCAGATAGGGCAGCAACAGTAGAAGGGAGGCGCAGTGAGAAATATATCCCACCAGTTCCCATTGCTTTAAAGCCACCAAATGCTTCTCTTTTTACTGAAGAGACTGATCTGGTCTAGGCTACATCCCAGCACAAAGTAGCACTCAGTGGCACTACTTTAAAAATAATAAACACTTGATTGAAGATTCTAAACTAACACCTCACTTTACCTCTTCCTATTACTAACACAGGCAAAGAGAATGACTGGGGTGGGAGGGAAGGGAGGAGCTATATATACAGCTCTGCTGTGGTGCGCTTTGCCTCCTCCTGCTGACCAGGAGGCGATATCCCACAAGTAAGGATGAAATCCGTGGACTCATCGTATTTTGTAAAAGAAAGAAAATTTATGCTTACCTGATAAATTTGTTTCTTTTTAGACACGTTGAGTCCACGGATTTCATCCTTACTTGTGGGATTACGCCTCCTGGTCAGCAGGAGGAGGCAAAGAGCACCGCTGTTATATAGCTCCTCCCCTCCCTCCAGTCATTTGATCGAAGTTAGGAAGAGAAAGGAAAAGCCAAGGTGCAGAGGTGTCTGAAGTTTACCAAAATTAAAAACCTGTCTCATAGAACAGGGCGGGCAGTGGACTCATCATGTCTAAAAAGAAACAAATTTATCAGGTAAGCATAAATTTTCTTTTCTTTTTAAAGACACGATGAGTCCATGGATTTCATCCTTACTTATGGGATACAATACCAAAGCTAAAGTACACAGATGATAAGGGAGGGACAAGACAGGGAACTTAAACGGAAGGCACCACTGCTTGAAGAACCTTTCTCCCAAAAACAGCCTCAGCCGAAGCAAATGTATCAAATTTGTAAAATATAGAAAAAGTGTGAAGAGACGACCAAGTTGCAGCTTTGCAAATCTGTTCAACAGAAGCATCATTTTTGAATGCCCATGAGGAAGCCACAGCCCTAGTGGAATGAGCCGTAATTCTTTCAGGAGGCTGCTGTCCAGCAGTCTCATATGCAAAATGGATGATACTCTTCAGCCAAAAAGAAAGAGAGGTAGCCGTAGCTTTCTGACCCTTACGTTTTCCCGAAAAAATTACAAATAGAGAAAACGATTGACGAAAGTCCTTAGTCGCTTGCAAGTAAAATTTTAAAGCATGGACTACGTCCAAATTGTGCAGCAGACGTTCCTTCTGAGAAGAAGGATTAAGGCACAAGGAAGGAACAACAATCTCCTGATTAATGTTCTTGTCTGAAACAACTTTAGGAAGAAAACCAAGTTTAGTACGTAACACCACCTTATCCGAATGAAAAATAAGGTAAGGTGAATTATATTGTAATGCCGAAAGCTCAGATACTCTTCAAACAGAAGAAATGGCAACAAGAAACAAAACTTTCCAAGATAATAACTTAATATCTATGGAATGCATAGGTTCAAACGGAACCCCTTGAAGAACTTTAAGAACTAAATTCAAACTCCATGGAGGAGCAATTGGTTTAAACACAGGCCTGATTCTAATCAAAGCCTGACAAAAAGATTGAATATCTGGTACATCTGCCAGACGCTTGTGCAACAAAATAGATAAGGCAGAGATCTGACCCTTTAGGGAACTCGCTCATAACCCCTTCTCCAATTCACACCAATAAAGATATTTACGCCATATCTTATGGTAAATCTTCCTAGTTACTGGCTTACGCGCCTGAATTAAGGTATCTATGACCGAATCAGAGAAACCCCGCTTGGATAAGATTAAGCGTTCAATCTCCAAGCAGTCAGCTGCAGAGAAACTAGATTCGGGTGAAGGAAGGGTCCCTGAATGAGAAGGTCCTGCCTCAATGGAAGCTTCCACGGCGACAGAGATGACATGTCCACCAGATCGGCATACCAAATCCTGGGAGGCCACGCAGGAGCGATGAGGATCACTGATGCCTTCTCCTGTTTGATTCGAGCAATAACCCGGGGAAGAAGCGCAAACCGGGGGATATGCTAGGCTGAAGGACCAAGGAACTGCCAAGGCATCTATCAGCTCGGCCTGGGGGTCCCTGGACCTGGACCCGTATCTCGGAAGCTTGGCATTCTGACAAGATGCCATGAGATCCAACTCCGGCCGACCCCATCTGAGAATCAGGTTGGAGAATATTTCCGGATAGAGTTCCCACTCTCCTGGATGAAAGGCCTGCCTGCTCAGAAAATCTGCCTCTCAGTTGTCCACCCCTGGGATGTGGATCGCCGACAGATGGCAAGAATGGGCCTCCGCCCACTGGATTATCTTGGCTACCTCGGTCATCGCTAAGGAACTGCTCGTTCCTCCCTGATGATTGATGGAAGTCACCGTTGTTATGTTGTCCGACTGGAATCTGAAGAATTGGGCCAAAGCCAACTGAGGCCAGGCCCGAAGCACATTGAAGATCGCTCTCAGCTCTAGGATGTTGATGGGAAGTAGAGACTCTGCCTTTAAAGAGCCCCAGACTGCTCCCCATCCTAAAAGGCTGGCATCCGTTGTCACAATCACCCATGAAGGTCTGCAAAAGCATGTCCCCTGGGATAGATGATCCAGAGACAACCACCATTAGAAGAGAGTCCCTCGTCTCCTGTTCAAAGGTTATTCGAGGAGACAAATCTGTATAATCTCGATTCCACTGCCTGAGCATGCTTAGCTGCAGAGGCCTGAGGTGAAACGAGCAAACAGTATGATGTCCATTGCCACCACCATCAATCCGATTACCTCCATGCACTGAGCCACTGACGGCTGAGAAGTGGACTGAAGGGCTCGATATGTATTCAGAATCTTTGACTTTCTGACCTCTGTCAGAAAAATCCTCATGGATATAGAGTCGATTAGAGTTCCCAAGAAGGGTACCCTTGTCTTCGGAATTAAAGAACTCTTTTCCAGATTTACCTTCCACCCGTGAGTTCTCAGGAAGGATAGCACAATGTCGGTATGGAACCTTGTTTGCTCCTTATATGTCCCACTTACACAGTGAGTGGCCAACTTCTTCTGATTTTTTCTTCCTTCAAACCCCAGAAATAAAAGTTGGCACTTACCTCACATTCTGCCCGACAGCCAAGGCAGCTCCCAGGTTTGCGAAGTCCTATCCCTCGCATGGACCTGTGAATTAAGAGAAAATACTGAGTAATATCCCTCAGATTTTTCAGGGTTAGGGCAGCAACAGTATATGGGAGACGCAGTGAGAATTATGTTCCACAAGTTTCCATTGCTTTAAAGCCACCAAAAGCTCTACTGTAGAGACTGATATGGACTACAGCTACACCCTAGAACAAAGTAACACTCTATGGCACTACTTTAAAAATAATAAACACTTGATTGAAGAATCTAATCGAACACCTCACTTTACCTCTTCCTATCACTAACGTAGGCAAAGAGAATGACTGTAGTGGGAGGGAAGGGATGAGCTATTTAACAGCTCTGCTTTGGTGCTCTTTGCCTCCTCCTGCTGACCAGGAGGTGAATATCCCATTAGTAATTAAGATGATCCGTGGACTCATTGTGTCTTAAAAAAGAAAATGGCCACTCTGAAGGATACCAACAAGTTGATGTACAGGATACTCAGATCTCTGAGCTTAATCTAGACTTTATGGAGGATAGTGATAGAGTACCATTAGAAACACTTTATCAAGAAGGCTCTACCGTTGAAGTAGGAGGCACACATGCCTTTCCACATTTTAAGCATAAGTCCAAGATTTACCCGATTCACAATGGGGGTGAAACCATAGTTGCCTTCCAAAGAAGGGTAGAAAGAGATCTTACAGCACTAAAATGCCAAATGAATGACTTGACCTCACAAACAAAGAGATCAAATCTTTTGAGGAGAGAGAGATGCATTACTAACCCTTATGAATAGATATCTTGTAATTAGATCGGCCGACAAGGGGGGATCTGTCGTTGTAATGGACAGAGGTTTTTTGTACAGGAAGCCCTTCAGCAACTACCAATGATATACTGTAGGTATCAGTTTCACCTATGAATTTCAAAAACATAAGGTGAACTACCAAGATGTCACTTTGGCTGGAGAGATTGATGGAGAAAAAGGAATGGTTAAATCTGATGTATAGGAAACCCATCACGGGAAATACGATACTCCATGCCAATAGTAACCACCCAGACAAATTGTTTAAGGCAATTACGAAGGGCCAAATGCTTAGAGTAAAGAGAAACTGCAATACACAATAACAGTTCATGGAACAATCAAAATTGTTATCGAACAGACTAAGGGACACAGAATATCCAACACCCATGGTACAGGGGGTTAGGAATTCGGTGGCAACCCTAGATAGGAAAGATCTACTGATAAAAATCAGGCCCGAGAGAGTAAACAAGCCCTTTTTCTGACTACATATAGTAATCAGTTTGATGAGGTATGCAGGATAGTTAAACATTTTAAAATGTTTTAAAATGTCATTATTTGGGTCTCTCATTGTTTTGCTGTATCACACAATATCCCACCGTGGGAGCGGCACGCACGCCTGTCATTATTTGGATCTCTCTTTGTTTTGCTGTATCACACAATATCCCACCGTTGGAGCGGCACGCACGCCTGTCATTATTTGGGTCTCATTGTTTTGCTGTATCACACAATATCCCACCGGGGGAGCGGCGCATACGCCTGTCATTATTTGGGTCTCATTGTTTTGCTGTATCACACAATATCCCACAGGGGGAGCGGCGCATACGCCTGTCATTATTTTGGTCTCATTGTTTTGCAGTATCACACAATATCTCACCGGGGGAGTGGCGCACACGCCTGTCATTATTTGGGTCTCATTGTTTTGCTGTATCACACAATATCCCACCGGGGGAGCGGCGCATACGCCTGTCATTATTTGGGTCTCATTGTTTTGCAGTATCACACAATATCTCACCGGGGGAGTGGCGCACACGCCTGTCATTATTTGGGTCTCATTGTTTTGCAGTATCACACAATATCTCACCGGGGGAGCGGCGCACACGCCTGTCATTATTTGGGTCTCATTGTTTTGCTGTATCACACAATATCCCACAGGGGGAGCGGCGCATACGCCTGTCATTATTTGGGTCTCATTGTTTTGCTGTATCACACAATATCCCACAGGGGGAGCGGCGCACACACCTGTCATTATCTGTGTCTCATTGTTTTGCAGTATCACACAATATCTCACCGGGGGAGTGGCGCACACGCCTGTCATTATTTGGGTCTCATTGTTTTGCTGTATCACACAATATCCCACAGGGGGAGCGGCGCATACGCCTGTCATTATTTGGGTCTCATTGTTTTGCTGTATCACACAATATCCCACAGGGGGAGCGGCGCACACACCTGTCATTATCTGGGTCTTATTGTTTTGCAGTATCACACAATATCTCACCGGGGGAGTGGCGCACACGCCTGTCATTATTTGGGTCTCATTGTTTTGCTGTATCACACAATATCCCACAGGGGGAGCGGCGCACACACCTGTCATTATCTGGGTCTTATTGTTTTGCAGTATCACACAATATCTCACCGGGGGAGTGGCGCACACGCCTGTCATTATTTGGGTCTCATTGTTTTGCTGTATCACACAATATCCCACAGGGGGAGCGGCGCACACACCTGTCATTATTTGGGTCTCATTGTTTTGCAGTATCACACAATATCTCACCAGGGGAGCGGCGCACACACCTGTCATTATCTGGGTCTTATTGTTTTGCAGTATCACACAATATCTCACCGGGGGAGTGGTGCACACGCCTGTCATTATTTGGGTCTCATTGTTTTGCAGTATCACACAATATCTCACCGGGGGAGTGGCGCACACGCCTGTCATTATTTGGGTCTCATTGTTTTGCTGTATCACACAATATCTCACCGGGGGAGTGGCGCACACGCCTGTCATTATTTGGGTCTCATTGTTTTGCAGTATCACACAATATCTCACCAGGGGAGCGGCGTACACGCCTGTCATTATCTGTGTCTCATTGTTTTGCCGTATCACACAATATCCCGCCGGGGGAGTGGCGCACACGCCTGTCATTATTTGTGTCTCATTGTTTTGCCGTATCACACACGCAGCGCACACGCCTATCATTATTTGGGAAGGTTTTTTTTTTGTGAGGGAGAAAAAAAATCATCATCTTCTACAGATTAAAGGGACATGAAACGCAGATTTTTTTCTTTCATGATTCAGATTGAGCAGCAATTTTAAATAGTTTTCTAATTTACTTAACTTTAACTTTTCTTCGTTCTCTTGGAATCTTTAGTTGAAAAACAAAATGTATGCTTACCTGATAAATTTCTTTCTTTCTTGACACGATGAGTCCACGGATCATCATTAATTACTGTTGGGAATATCACTCCTGCCCAGCAGGAGGCGGCAAAGAGCATCACAGCAAAGCTGTTAAATATCACCTCCCTTCCCTCCCCCCTCGACCAAAGTAAAGGAGAGAAAGGAAGCAACAAGGTGCAGAGGTGTCTGAAGTTTATAACATACTAACAACCTGTCTAAATAAACAGGGCGGGACCAGGAGGCGATATCCCATAAGTAAGGATGAAATCCGTGGACTCGTCGTATCTTGTAAAAGAAAAATAAATTTATCAGGTAAGGATAAATTTTGTTTTCTTTCTAATGACGATGAGTCCACGGATCATCTAATTACTATTGGGAATCAGTACCCAAGCTAGAGTACACAGATAAGGGAGGGACAAGACAGGAAAACTAAACGAACGGAAGGCACCACTGCTTGAAGAACCTTTCTCCTAAAAGCGGCCTCAGCCCAGGCAAAAGAGTAAAATTTATAGAAGTTTGAAAAAGTGTGAAGAGAGGACCAAGTTTCGCCTTGCAAATCTGTTCCATAGAGGCTTCATCTTTGAATGCTTAGGAAGAGGAAACAGCCCTCGTAGAATGAGCCGTTACTCCCTCAGGAGGCTGCTGTCCAGCAGTTTCATAGGCAAAGTGAATGATACTCTTCAGCCACAAAGAGAGAGAAGTAGCCGTAGCTTTCTGTCCCTTACGTTAAACAGAAGACTGACGAAAAATCCTTAGTCGCCAGTAAATAGAATTTTAGTGCACATACCGTGTCCAGATTGTGTAGAAGCCGTTCCTCCTGAGAAGAAGGATTAGGACACAAGGAAGGAACAACAATCTCCTGATTAATGTTCCGGTCTGAAACTACTTTACACTGACTTAGTACGTAAAGCCACCTTATCTGAATGAGAAATAAGGTAAGGGGACTCATACTGTAATGCCGAGAGCTCTGACACTCTACGAGCAGAAGAAATAGCAACAAGAAACAAAACTTTACCACCTCTAACGTAGGCAAAGAGAATGACTGGGGTGGGAGGGAAGGGAGGTGATATTTAACAGCTTTGCTGTGGTGCTCTTTGCCGCCTCCTGCTGGGCAGGAGTGATATTCCCAATAGTAATTAGATTTGTGGACTCATCGTGTCATTAGAAAGAAATCAGGGGAGTAAGCTCAGGAGTGTGCACGTGTCTGGGGCACTATATAGCAGCCACACTCCTACCTCAGTATCTCTAACACAGAATATCGTGGGAAAGAAGCAAATTTGATAATAGAAGTAAATGGGAAACTTTTATAAAATATTTTGTTCTGCCTGAATCACAAGGAGAATTATTGGGTTTCATATCCCTTTAATAGGGATTTAAAGGGACAGGATATCAGTCGCATGCTGAGGCTGTACAGTCGGAGCATACTAATGCAATGTGTTTTAATGGACTTTTTTTTTTACCAGACACTGGTTGGCAGATATGCTTGTGCACAGCTCATGCATCATACTAACCAATCATAGCAGGTATATGCTTGTGCACAGCTCATGCAGCATACTAACCAATCAGAGCAGGTATACGCTTGTGCACAGCTCATGCATCATACTAACCAATCAGAGCAGGTATACGCTTGTGCACAGCTTATGCATCATACTAACCAATCAGAGCAGGTATACGCTTGTGCACAGCTCATGCATCATACTAACCAATCAGAGCAGGTATACGCCTGTGCACAGCTCATGCATCATACTAACCAATCAGAGCAGGTATATATATATGCCTGTGCACAGCTCATGCAGAATACTAACCAATCAGAGCAGGTATACACCTGTGCACAGCTCATGCATCATACTAACCAATCAGAGCAGGTATACGCCTGTGCACAGCTCATGCATCATACTAACCAATCAGAGCAGGTATATATATATGCCTGTGCACAGCTCATGCATCATACTAACCAATCAGAGCAGGTATATATATATGCCTGTGCACAACTCATGCATCATACTAACCAATCAGAGCAGGTATACGCCTGTGCACAGCTCATGCATCATACTAACCAATCAGAGCAGGTATACGCCTGTGCACAGCTCATGCATCATACTAACCAATACAGCAGCAGCAGAATATAGAACATGAAATACACAGGATACAGTAAATGACCCCAGTACGTGACCTCGTCTGACACTCACTTCAACCACATGACCCTTAGACAGGACCACGATGATGTCGGCATCAGCAATAGTGCTGAGCCGATGGGCGATAACCAGTACGGTGCGGCCTGAGGTGGCTCTGTCCAGCGCTAACTGTACAGCTCTCTCCGATTCTGCGTCTAGGGCGCTTGTGGCCTCGTCCAGGATCAGGATCTTGGGATCTTTCAACAAGGCGCGAGCAATGGCGACTCGCTGCTTCTGACCACCAGACAGGGTCACGCCGCGCTCACCTGTAGTCACACAGAGAATGTGTATTAATGTAACGTCTATAGCAGGTTGGTCACTACAAGGAGCAGACAATACAGTGGGTACCTGCAATACAGAAGGCGATATGCCGGAGTGGGGGCTTAGGGACAGCTGTACAGCAGGACACAGGATAAAGGTTACAATATGGGTGAGGATATAATTTCAGGGCAGGATCTCACCCAGATACTGTATAGGGGGTGACTGAAGGGTTACAGGGCTGCAGTATACAAAGGACAATCTATAATAAGACATACAGGGCTGCAGTATACAAAGGACAATATATAATGAGACATACAGGGCTGCTGTATACAAAGGACAATATATAATGAGACATACAGGGCTGCTGTATACAAAGGACAATATATAATGAGACATACAGGGCTGCAGTATACAAAGGACAATATATAATGAGACATACAGGGCTGCTGTATACAAAGGACAATATATAATGAGACATACAGGGCTGCTGTATACAAAGGACAATATATAATGAGACATACAGGGCTGCAGTATACAAAGGACAATATATAATGAGACATACAGGGCTGCAGTATACAAAGGACAATATATAATAAGACATACAGGGCTGCAGTATACAAAGGACAATACATATGAGACATACAGGGCTGCAGTATACAAAGGACAATCTATAATAAGACATACAGGGCTGCTGTATACAAAGGACAATATATAATAAGACATACAGGGCTGCAGTATACAAAGGACAATCTATAATAAGACATACAGGGCTGCAGTATACAAAGGACAATACATATGAGACATACAGGGCTGCAGTATACAAAGGACAATCTATAATAAGACATACAGGGCTGCTGTATACAAAGGACAATCTATAATAAGACATACAGGGCTGCAGTATTCAAAGGACAATCTATAATAAGACATACAGGGCTGCAGTATACAAAGGACAATACATATGAGACATACAGGGCTGCTGTATACAAAGGACAATATATAATGAGACATACAGGGCTGCTGTATACAAAGGACAATATATAATAAGACATACAGGGCTGCAGTATACAAAGGACAATACATATGAGACATACAGGGCTGCTGTATACAAAGGACAATATATAATAAGACATACAGGGCTGCAGTATACAAAGGACAATATATATATGAGACATACAGAGCTGCTGTATACAAAGGACAATATATAATGAGACATACAGAGCTGCTGTATACAAAGGACAATATATAATAAGACATACAGGGCTGCAGTATACAAAGGACAATACATATGAGACATACAGGGCTGCTGTATACAAAGGACAATATATAATAAGACATACAGGGCTGCTGTATACAAAGGACAATATATAATAAGACATACAGGGCTGCTGTATACAAAGGACAATATATAATAAGACATACAGGGCTGCTGTATACAAAGGACAATATATAATAAGACATACAGGGCTGCAGTATACAAAGGACAATATATATGAGACATACAGGGCTGCTGTATACAAAGGACAATATATTTATGAGACATACAGGGCTGCTGTATACAAAGGACAATATATAATGAGACATACAGGGCTGCAGTATACAAAGGACAATATATAATAAGACATACAGGGCTGCAGTATACAAAGGACAATCTATAATAAGACATACAGGGCTGCAGTATACAAAGGACAATACATATGAGACATACAGGGCTGCAGTATACAAAGGACAATCTATAATAAGACATACAGGGCTGCTGTATACAAAGGACAATCTATATTAAGACATACAGGGCTGCAGTATACAAAGGACAATCTATAATAAGACATACAGGGCTGCAGTATACAAAGGACAATACATATGAGACATACAGGGCTGCTGTATACAAAGGACAATATATAATGAGACATACAGGGCTGCAGTATACAAAGGACAATACATATGAGACATACAGGGCTGCTGTATACAAAGGACAATATATAATGAGACATACAGGGCTGCTGTATACAAAGGACAATATATAATAAGACATACAGGGCTGCTGTATACAAAGGACAATACATATGAGACATACAGGGCAGCAGTATACAAATGACAATATATAATGAGACATACAGGGCTGCTGTATACAAAGGACAATCTATAATAAGACATACAGGGCTGCTGTATACAAAGGACAATATATAATGAGACATACAGGGCTGCAGTATACAAAGGACAATACATATGAGACATACAGGGCTGCAGTATACAAAGGACAATATATATGAGACATACAGGGCTGCTGTATACAAAGGACAATATATATATGAGACATACAGGGCTGCTGTATACAAAGGACAATATAAATATATGAGACATACAGGGCTGCTGTATATTAAGGACAATATATATATGAGACATACAGGGCTGCTGTATACAAAGGACAATATATATGAGACATACAGGGCTGCAGTATACAAAGGACAATATATATGAGACATACAGGGCTGCTGTATACAAAGGACAATATATATATGAGACATACAGGGCTGCTGTATACAAAGGACAATATATAATAAGACATACAGGGCTGCTGTATACAAAGGACAATACATATGAGACATACAGGGCTGCTGTATACAAAGGACAATATATATATGAGACATACAGGGCTGCTGTATACAAAGGACAATATATAATAAGACATACAGGGCTGCTGTATACAAAGGACAATACATATGAGACATACAGGGCTGCTGTATACAAAGGACAATATATATATGAGACATACAGGGCTGCTGTATACAAAGGACAATACATATGAGACATACAGGGCTGCTGTATACAAAGGACAATACATATGAGACATACAGGGCTGCAGTATACAAAGGACAATATATATATGAGACATACAGAGCTGCTGTATACAAAGGACAATATATAATGAGACATACAGAGCTGCTGTATACAAAGGACAATATATAATAAGACATACAGGGCTGCAGTATACAAAGGACAATACATATGAGACATACAGGGCTGCTGTATACAAAGGACAATACATATGAGACATACAGGGCTGCTGTATACAAAGGACAATATATATATGAGACATACAGAGCTGCTGTATACAAAGGACAATATATAATGAGACATACAGAGCTGCTGTATACAAAGGACAATATATAATAAGACATACAGGGCTGCAGTATACAAAGGACAATACATATGAGACATACAGGGCTGCTGTATACAAAGGACAATATATAATAAGACATACAGGGCTGCTGTATACAAAGGACAATATATAATAAGACATACAGGGCTGCTGTATACAAAGGACAATATATAATAAGACATACAGGGCTGCAGTATACAAAGGACAATATATATGAGACATACAGGGCTGCTGTATACAAAGGACAATATATTTATGAGACATACAGGGCTGCTGTATACAAAGGACAATATATATGAGACATACAGGGCTGCAGTATACAAAGGACAATATATATGAGACATACAGGGCTGCTGTATACAAAGGACAATATATATATATGAGACATACAGGGCTGTAGTATACAAAGGACAATATATAATAAGACATACGGGGCTGCTGTATACAAAGGACAATATATAATGAGACATACAGGGCTGCTGTATACAAAGGACAATATATAATGAGACATACAGGGCTGCTGTATACAAAGGACAATATATAATGAGACATATAGGGCTGCAGTATACAAAGGACAATATATAATGAGACATACAGGGCTGCTGTATACAAAGGACAATATATATGAGACATACAGGGCTGCTGTATACAAAGGACAATATATATGAGACATACAGGGCTGCAGTATACAAAGGACAATATATATATGAGACATACAGGGCTGCTGTATACAAAGGACAATATATAATAAGACATACAGGGCTGCTGTATACAAAGGACAATATATAATAAGACATACAGGGCTGCTGTATACAAAGGACAATATATATGAGACATACAGGGCTGCTGTATACAAAGAACAATATATATGAGACATACAGGGCTGCTGTATACAAAGGACAATATATAATAAGACATACAGGGCTGCTGTATACAAAGGACAATATATAATAAGACATACAGGGCTGCTGTATACAAAGGACAATATATAATAAGACATACAGGGCTGCTGTATACAAAGGACAATATATATGAGACATACAGGGCTGCTGTATACAAAGGACAATATATAATAAGACATACAGGGCTGCAGTATACAAAGGACAATACATATGAGACATACAGGGCTGCTGTATACAAAGGACAATATATAATGAGACATACAGGGCTGCTGTATACAAAGGACAATATTTATGAGACATACAAGGCTGCTGTATACAAAGGACAATATATAATGAGACATACAGGGCTGCTGTATACAAAGGACAATATATAATGAGACATACAAGGCTGCTGTATACAAAGGACAATATATATATATGAGACATACAGGGCTGCAGTATACAAAGGACAATATATAATGAGACATACAGGGCTGCTGTATACAAAGGACAATATATAATGAGACATACAGAGCTGCTGTATACAAAGAACAATATATATATGAGACATACAGGGCTGCTGTATACAAAGGACAATATATAATAAGACATACAGGGCTGCAGTATACAAAGGACAATATATATATGAGACATACAGGGCTGCTGTATACAAAGGACAATATATAATAAGACATACAGGGCTGCTGTATACAAAGGACAATATATATATATGAGACATACAGGGCTGCTGTATACAAAGGACAATATATAATAAGACATACAGGGCTGCTGTATACAAAGGACAATATATATGAGACATACAGGGCTGCTGTATACAAAGGACAATATATATGAGACATACAGGGCTGCTGTATACAAAGGACAATATATAATAAGACATACAGGGCTGCTGTATACAAAGGACAATATATAATAAGACATACAGGGCTGCTGTATACAAAGGACAATATATATGAGACATACAGGGCTGCTGTATACAAAGGACAATATATAATAAGACATACAGGGCTGCTGTATACAAAGGACAATATATAATAAGACATACAGGGCTGCTGTATACAAAGGACAATATATTATAAGACATACAGGACTGCTGTATACAAAGAACAATATATATGAGACATACAGGGCTGCTGTATACAAAGGACAATATATATAAGACATACAGGGCTGCAGTATACAAAGGACAATATATATATGAGACATACAGGGCTGCTGTATACAAAGGACAATATATATATATGAGACATACAGGGCTGCAGTATACAAAGGACAATATATAATAAGACATACAGAGCTGCTGTATACAAAGGACAATATATATATGAGACATACAGGGCTGCTGTATACAAAGGACAATATATATATGAGACATACAGGGCTGCTGTATACAAAGGACAATATAATATATGAGACATACAGGGCTGCAGTATACAAAGGACAATATATATGAGACATACAGGGCTGCAGTATACAAAGGACAATATATATGAGACAAACAGGGCTGCAGTATACAAAGGACAATATATAATAAGACATACAGGGCTGCTGTATACAAAGGACAATATATAATGAGACATACAGGGCTGCTGTATACAAAGGACAATATATATGAGACATACAGGGCTGCTGTATACAAAGGACAATATATATATGAGACATACTGGGCTGCCTGTATACAAAGGACAATATATATATGAGACATACAGGGCTGCTGTATACAAAGGACAATATATATATGAGACATACAGGGCTGCTGTATACAAAGGACAATATATAATGAAGACATACAGGGCTGCTGTATACAAAGGACAATATATAATATGAGACATACAGGGCTGCTGTATACAAAGGACAATATATAATGAGACATACAGGGCTGCTGTATACAAAGGACAATATATAATGAGACATACAGGGCTGCTGTATACAAAGGACAATATATAATGAGACATACAGGGCTGCTGTATACAAAGGACAATATATAATGAGACATACAGGGCTGCTGTATACAAAGGACAATATATATATGAGACATACAGGGCTGCAGTATACAAAGGACAATATATATATGAGACATACAGGGCTGCTGTATACAAAGGACATATATATATATGAGACATACAGGGCTGCTGTATACAAAGGACAATATATAATGAGACATACAGGGCTGCTGTATACAAAGGACTAATATATATATGACATACAGGGCTGCTGTATACAAAGGAACAATATATATATGAGACATACAGGGCTGCAGTATACAAAGGACAATATATAATGAGACATACAGGGACTGCTGTATACAAAGGACAATATATAATGAGACATACAGGGCTGCTGTATACAAAGGACAATATATAATGAGACATACAGGCTGCTGTATACAAAGGAACAATATATATATGAGACATACAGGGCTGCAGTATACAAAGGACAATATATATTATGAGACATACAGGGCTGCTGTATACAAAGGACAATATATATATGAGACATACAGGGCTGCTGTATACAAAGGACAATATATATATGAGACATACAGGGCTGCTGTATACAAAGGGACAATATAATATATGAGACATACAGGGCTGCTGTATACAAAGGACAATATATATATGAGACATACAGGGCTGCAGTATACAAAGGACAATATATAATGAGACATACAGGGCTGCTGTATACAAAGGACAATATATATATGAGACATACAGGGCTGCTGTATACAAAGGACAATATATATATGAGACATACAGGGCTGCTGTATACAAAGGACAATATATATATATGAGACATACAGGGCTGCTGTATACAAAGGACAATATATATATGAGAATACAGGGCTGCTGTATACAAAGGACAATATATATATGAGACATACAGGGCTGCTGTATACAAAGGACAATATATATATGAGACATACAGGGCTGCTGTATACAAAGGACAATATATAATGAGACATACAGGGCTGCTGTATACAAAGGACAATATATATAATGAGACATACAGGGCTGCTGTATACAAAGGACAATATATATATAGAGACATACAGGGCTGCTGTATACAAAGGACAATATATATATGAGACATACAGGGCTGCTGTATACAAAGGACAATATATATATGAGACATACAGGGCTGCTGTATACAAAGGACAATATATATATGAGACATACAGGGCTGCTGTATACAAAGGACAATATATATATGAGACATACAGGGCTGCTGTATACAAAGGACAATATATATATGAGACATACAGGGCTGCTGTATACAAAGGACAATATATATATGAGACATACAGGGCTGCTGTATACAAAGGACAATATATATATGAGACATACAGGGCTGCTGTATACAAAGGACAATATATAATAGAGACATACAGGGCTGCTGTATACAAAGGACAATATATATATGAGACATACAGGGCTGCTGTATACAAAGGACAATATATAATATGAGACATACAGGGCTGCTGTATACAAAGGACAATATATAATGAGACATACAGGGCTGCTGTATACAAAGGACAATATATAATGAGACATACAGGGCTGCAGTATACAAAGGACAATATATATATGAGACATACAGGGCTGCTGTATACAAAGGACAATATATAATGAGACATACAGGGCTGCTGTATACAAAGGACAATATATAATGAGACATACAGGGCTGCTGTATACAAAGGACAATATATATATGAGACATACAGGGCTGCTGTATACAAAGGACAATATATATATGAGACATACAGGGGCTGCAGTATACAAAGGACAATATATATATGAGACCATACAGGGCTGCTGTATACAAAGGACAATATATAATGAGACATACAGGGCTGCTGTATACAAAGGACAATATATAATGAGACCATACAGGGCTGCTGTATACAAAGGACAATATATAATGAGACATACAGGGCTGCAGTATACAAAGGACAATATATAATGAGACATACAGGGCTGCTGTATACAAAGGACAATATATAATGAGACATACAGGGCTGCTGTATACATGACATACAGGGCTGCTGTATACAAAGGACAATATATATATGAGACATACAGGGCTGCTGTATACAAAGGACAATATATAATGAGACATACAGGGCTGCTGTATACAAAGGACAATATATATAGAGACATACAGGGCTGCTGTATACAAAGGACAATATATATGAGACATACAGGGCTGCTGTATACAAAGGAACAATATATATGAGACATACAGGGCTGCTGTATACAAAGGACAATATATAATGAAGACATACAGGGCTGCTGTATACAAAGGACAATATATAATAAGACATACAGGGCTGCTGTATACAAAGGACAATATATAATGAGACATACAGGGCTGCTGTATACAAAGGACAATATATAATGAGACATACAGGGCTGCTGTATACAAAGGACAATATATAATAAGACATACAGGGCTGCAGTATACAAAGGACAATACTATAATGAGACATACAGGGCTGCTGTATACAAAGGACAATATATAATGAGACATACAGGGCTGCTGTATACAAAGGACAATATATATGAGACATACAGGGCTGCTGTATACAAAGGACAATATATATGAGACATACAGGGCTGCTGTATACAAAGGACAATATATAATGAGACATACAGGGCTGCTGTATACAAAGGACAATATATATATATGAGACATACAGGGCTGCAGTATACAAAGGACAATATATAATGAGACATACAGGGCTGCTGTATACAAAGGACAATATATAATGAGACATACAGGAGCTGCTGTATACAAAGGAACAATATATATATGAGACATACAGGGCTGCTGTATACAAAGGACAATATATAATAAGACATACAGGGCTGCAGTATACAAAGGACAATATATATATGAGACATACAGGGCTGCTGTATACAAAGGACAATATATAATATGAGACATACAGGGCTGCTGTATACAAAGGACAATATAATATATGAGACATACAGGGCTGCTGTATACAAAGGACAATATATAATAAGACATACAGGGCTGCTGTATACAAAGGACAATATATATGAGACATACAGGGCTGCTGTATACAAAGGACAATATATATGAGACATACAGGGCTGCTGTATACAAAGGACAATATATAATAAGACATACAGGGCTGCTGTATACAAAGGACAATATATAATAAGACATACAGGGCTGCTGTATACAAAGGACAATATATATGAGACATACAGGGCTGCTGTATACAAAGGACAATATATAATAAGACATACAGGGCTGCTGTATACAAAGGACAATATATAATAAGACATACAGGGCTGCTGTATACAAAGGACAATATATTATAAGACATACAGGACTGCTGTATACAAAGAACAATATATATGAGACATACAGGGCTGCTGTATACAAAGGACAATATATTATAAGACATACAGGGCTGCAGTATACAAAGGACAATATATATATGAGACATACAGGGCTGCTGTATACAAAGGACAATATATATATATGAGACATACAGGGCTGCAGTATACAAAGGACAATATATAATAAGACATACAGAGCTGCTGTATACAAAGGACAATATATATATGAGACATACAGGGCTGCTGTATACAAAGGACAATATATATATGAGACATACAGGGCTGCTGTATACAAAGGACAATATAAATATATGAGACATACAGGGCTGCAGTATACAAAGGACAATATATATGAGACATACAGGGCTGCTGTATACAAAGGACAATATATATGAGACAAACAGGGCTGCAGTATACAAAGGACAATATATAATAAGACATACAGGGCTGCTGTATACAAAGGACAATATATAATGAGACATACAGGGCTACAGTATACAAATGACAATATATATGAGACATACAGGGCTGCTGTATACAAAGGACAATATATAATGAGACATACAGGGCTGCTGTATACAAAGGACAATATATATATATGACATACAGGGCTGCTGTATACAAAGGACAATATATAATGAGACATACAGGGCTGCTCTATACAAAGGACAATATATATATGAGACATACAGGGCTGCTGTATACAAAGAACAATATATATGAGACATACAGGGCTGCTGTATACAAAGGACAATATATAATAAGACATACAGGGCTGCTGTATACAAAGAACAATATATATGAGACATACAGGGCTGCTGTATACAAAGGACAATATATAATAAGACATACAGGGCTGCTGTATACAAAGGACAATATATAATGAGACATACAGGGCTGCTGTATACAAATGACAATATATAATGAGACATACAGGGCTGCTGTATACAAAGGACAATATATATATGAGACATACAGGGCTGCAGTATACAAAGGACAATATATATATATGAGACATACAGGGCTGCTGTATACAAAGGACAATATATAATAAGACATACAGGGCTGCTGTATACAAAGGACAATATATATATGAGACATACAGGGCTGCTGTATACAAAGGACAATATATATATATGACATACAGGGCTGCTGTATACAAAGGACAATATATATATGAGACATACAGGGCTGCAGTATACAAAGGACAATATATAATGAGACATACAGGACTGCTGTATACAAAGGACAATATATAATGAGACATACAGGGCTGCTGTATACAAAGGACAATATATAATGAGACATACAGGACTGCAGTATACAAAGGACAATATATATGAGACATACAGGGCTGCTGTATACAAAGGACAATATATATATGAGATATACAGGGCTGCTATATACAAAGGACAATATATATATGAGACATACAGGGCTGCTGTATACAAAGGACAATATATATATGAGACATACAGGGCTGCTGTATACAAAGGACAATATATAATGAGACATACAGGACTGCAGTATACAAAGGACAATATATATATATATGAGACATACAGGGCTGCTGTATACAAAGGACAATATATATATATATGAGATATACAGGGCTGCTGTATACAAAGGACAATATATATATGAGACATACAGGGCTGCTGTATACAAAGGACAATATATATATGAGATATACAGGGCTGCTGTATACAAAGGACAATATATATATGAGACATACAGGGCTGCTGTATACAAAGGACAATATATATATGAGATATACAGGGCTGCTGTATACAAAGGACAATATATATATGAGACATACAGGGCTGCTGTATACAAAGGACAATATATATATATGAGACATACAGGGCTGCTGTATACAAAGGACAATATATATATGAGACATACAGGGCTGCAGTATACAAAGGACAATATATAATAAGACATACAGGGCTGCTGTATACAAAGGACAATATATAATGAGACATACAGGGCTGCTGTATACAAAGGACAATATATAATGAGACATACAGGGCTGCTGTATACAAAGGACAATATATATATATATAACACATACAGGGCTGCAGTATACAAAGGACAATATATAATGAGACATACAGGGCTGCTTTATACAAAGGACAATATATATATGAGATATACAGGGCTGCTGTATACAAAGGACAATATATAATGAAACATACAGGGCTGCAGTATACAAAGGACAATATATAATGAGACATACAGGGCTGCTGTATACAAAGGACAATATATATATGAGACATACAGGGCTGCAGTATACAAAGGACAATATATATATATGACATACAGGGCTGCTGTATACAAAGGACAATATATATATATGAGACATACAGGGCTGCTGTATACAAAGGACAATATATATATATATGACATACAGGGCTGCTGTACACAAAGGACAATATATAATGAGACATACAGGGCTGCTGTATACAAATGACAATATATAATGAGACATACAGGGCTGCTGTATACAAAGGACAATATATATATGAGACATACAGGGCTGCAGTATACAAAGGACAATATATATATATGAGACATACAGGGCTGCTGTATACAAAGGACAATATATAATAAGACATACAGGGCTGCTGTATACAAAGGACAATATATATATGAGACATACAGGGCTGCTGTATACAAAGGACAATATATATATATGACATACAGGGCTGCTGTATACAAAGGACAATATATATATGAGACATACAGGGCTGCAGTATACAAAGGACAATATATAATGAGACATACAGGACTGCTGTATACAAAGGACAATATATAATGAGACATACAGGACTGCTGTATACAAAGGACAATATATAATGAGACATAAAGGGCTGCTGTATACAAAGGACAATATATAATGAGACATACAGGACTGCAGTATACAAAGGACAATATATATATATGAGACATACAGGGCTGCTGTATACAAAGGACAATATATATATGAGATATACAGGGCTGCTATATACAAAGGACAATATATATATGAGACATACAGGGCTGCTGTATACAAAGGACAATATATATATGAGACATACAGGGCTGCTGTATACAAAGGACAATATATAATGAGACATACAGGACTGCAGTATACAAAGGACAATATATATATATATGAGACATACAGGGCTGCTGTATACAAAGGACAATATATATATATGAGATATACAGGGCTGCTGTATACAAAGGACAATATATATATGAGACATACAGGGCTGCTGTATACAAAGGACAATATATATATGAGATATACAGGGCTGCTGTATACAAAGGACAATATATATATGAGACATACAGGGCTGCTGTATACGAAGGACAATATATATATGAGATATACAGGGCTGCTGTATACAAAGGACAATATATATATGAGACATACAGGGCTGCTGTATACAAAGGACAATATATATATATGAGACATACAGGGCTGCTGTATACAAAGGACAATATATATATGAGACATACAGGGCTGCAGTATACAAAGGACAATATATAATAAGACATACAGGGCTGCTGTATACAAAGGACAATATATAATGAGACATACAGGGCTGCTGTATACAAAGGACAATATATAATGAGACATACAGGGCTGCTGTATACAAAGGACAATATATATATATATATAACACATACAGGGCTGCTGTATACAAAGGACAATATATATATATATGACATACAGGGCTGCTGTATACAAAGGACAATATATAATGAGACATACAGGGCTGCTGTATACAAAGGACAATATATAATGAGACATACAGGGCTGCTGTATACAAAGGACAATATATAATAAGACATACAGGGCTGCTGTATACAAAGGACAATATATATATATGAGACATACAGGGCTGCTGTATACAAAGGACAATATATATATGAGACATACAGGGCTGCTGTATACAAAGGACAATATATATGAGACATACAGGGCTGCAGTATACAAAGGACAATATATAATGAGACATACAGGGCTGCTGTATACAAAGGACAATATATAATCAGACATACAGGGCTGCTGTATACAAAGAACAATATATATATGAGACATACAGGGCTGCTGTATACAAAAGACAATATATAATGAGACATACAGGGCTGCTGTATACAAAGGACAATACATATGAGACATACAGGGCTGCTTTATACAAAGGACAATATATATATGAGACATACAGGGCTGCTGTATACAAAGGACAATATATATATAATGAGACATACAGGGCTGCTGTATACAAAGGACAATATATAATGAGACATACAGGGCTGCTGTATACAAAGGACAATATATATATGAGACATACAGGGCTGCTGTATACAAAGGACAATATATAATGAGACATACAGGGCTGCTGTATACAAAGGACAATATATATGAGACATACAGGGCTGCTGTATACAAAGGACAATATATATGAGACATACAGGGCTGCTGTATATAAAAGGACAATATATAATAAGACATACAGGGCTGCTGTATACAAAGGACAATATATAATGAGACATACAGGACTGCAGTATACAAAGGACAATATATAATGAGACATACAGGACTGCAGTATACAAAGGACAATATATATATGAGACATACAGGGCTGCTGTATACAAAGGACAATATATAATGAGACATACAGGGCTGCTGTATACAAAGGACAATATATAATGAGACATACAGGGCTGCTGTATACAAAGGACAATATATAATGAGACATACAGGGCTGCTGTATACAAAGGACAATATATAATGAGACATACAGGGCTGCTGTAATATACAAAGGACAATATATATATGAGACATACAGGGCTGCTGTATACAAAGGACAATATATAATAAGACATACAGGGCTGCTGTATACAAAGGACAATATATAATGAGACATACAGGGCTGCTGTATACAAAGGACAATATATAATGAGACATACAGGGCTGCTGTATACAAAGGACAATATATATATATGAGACATACAGGGCTGCTGTATACAAAGGACAATATATAATAAGACATACAGGGCTGCTGTATACAAAGGA
Organism: Bombina bombina; assembly: GCF_027579735.1. Classification (NCBI taxonomy): domain Eukaryota; kingdom Metazoa; phylum Chordata; class Amphibia; order Anura; family Bombinatoridae; genus Bombina; species Bombina bombina. Next base: position 12,635,254 of record NC_069503.1, on the reverse strand, counting down.
CAATATATAATGAGACATACAGGGCTGCTGTATACAAAGGACAATATATATATGAGACATACAGGGCTGCTGTATATAAAGGACAATATATAATGAGACATACAGGGCTGCTGTATATAAAGGACAATATATATAACACATACAGGGCTGCTGTATATTAAGGACAATATAGGTGACAATAAAGTATGAAGACTCTCACCCAGCATGGTGCTGTATCCCTCTGGGAAGCTTCGGATAAAACCATCGGCGTTTGCCTGTTTAGCAGCGTCAAAAACCTCAGTGTCAGTGGCATCAGGTCTCCCAAACCGAATGTTTTCCATGATGCTTGTTCCAAACAGCACAGGCTCCTAGAGAAGTGCACAAGAACTCATTAACGCGCCCTACAGGTCTCACTCATTATTGTCTGAAGGGGATGTACTACTAGTGATATAACTCATTAGCGCCCCCTACAGACTCATACAAGTCTCACTACCTTATTGTCTGCTGGGGATGTGCTACTAGTGATATAACTCATTAGCGCCCCCTACAGACTCATACAAGTCTCACTACCTTATTGTCTGCCGGGGGATGTGCTACTAGTGATATAACTCATTAGCGCCCCCTACAGACTCATACAGGTCTCACTACCTTATTGTCTGCCGGGGGATGTGCTACTAGTGATATAACTCATTAGCGCCCCCTACAGACTCATACAGGTCTCACTACCTTATTGTCTGCCGGGGGATGTGCTACTAGAGATATAACTCATTAGCGCCCCCTACAGACTCATACAGGTCTCACTACCTTATTGTCTGCCGGGGATGTGCTACTAGTGATATAACTCATTAGCGCCCCCTACAGACTCATACAGGTCTCACTACCTTATTGTCTGCCGGGGATGTGCTACTAGTGATATAACTCATTAGCGCCCCCTACAGACTCATACAGGTCTCACTACCTTATTGTCTGCCGGGGGATGTGCTACTAGTGATATAACTCATTAGCGCCCCCTACAGACTCATACAGGTCTCACTACCTTATTGTCTGCCGGGGGATGTGCTACTAGTGATATAACTCATTAGCGCCCCCTACAGACTCATACAGGTCTCACTACCTTATTGTCTGCCGGGGATGTGCTACTAGTGATATAACTCATTAGCGCCCCCTACAGACTCATACAGGTCTCACTACCTTATTGTCTGCCGGGGATGTGCTACTAGTGATATAACTCATTAGCGCCCCCTACAGACTCATACAAGTCTCACTACCTTATTGTCTGCCGGGGATGCGCTACTAGTGATATAACTCATTAGCGCCCCCTACAGAGTCATACAAGTCTCACTACCTTATTGTCTGCCGGGGATGCGCTACTAGTGATATAACTCATTAGCGCCCCCTACAGACTCATACAGGTCTCACTACCTTATTGTCTGCCGGGGGATGCGTTACTAGTGATATAACTCATTAGCGCCCCCTACAGACTCATACAGGTCTCACTCCCTTATTGTCTGCCGGGGGATGCGCTACTAGTGATATAACTCATTAGCGCCCCCTACAGACTCATACAGGTCTCACTCCCTTATTGTCTGCCGGGGGATGCGCTACTAGTGATATAACTCATTAGCACCCCCTACAGACTCATACAGGTCTCACTCCCTTATTGTCTGCCGGGGGATGTGCTACTAGTGATATAACTCATTAGCGCCCCCTACAGACTCATACAGGTCTCACTCCCTTATTGTCTGCCGGGGGATGTGCTACTAGTAATATAACTCATTAGCGCCCCCTACAGACTCATACAGGTCTCACTCCCTTATTGTCTGCCGGGGGATGTGCGACTAGTGATATAACTCATTAGCGCCCCCTACAGACTCATACAGGTCTCACTCATTGTCTGCCGGGGGATGTGCGACTAGTGATATAACTCATTAGCGCCCCCTACAGACTCATAAAGGTCTCACTCATTGTCTGCCGGGGGTTGTGCTACTAGTGATATAACTCATTAGCGCCCCCTACAGACTCATACAGGTCTCACTACCTTATTGTCTGCCGGGAGATGTGCTACTAGTGATATAACTCATTAGCGCCCCCTACAGACTCATACAGGTCTCACTACCTTATTGTCTGCCGGGGGATGTGCTACTAGTGATATAACTCATTAGCGCCCCCTACAGACTCATACAGGTCTCACTACCTTATTGTCTGCCGGGGGATGTGCTACTAGTGATATAACTCATTAGCGCCCCCTATAGACTCATACAGGTCACTCCCTTATTGTCTGCCGGGGGATGTGCTACTAGTGATATAACTCATTAGCGCCCCCTACAGACTCATACAGGTCTCACTACCTTATTGTCTGCCGGGGGATGTGCTACTAGTGATATAACTCATTAGCGCCCCCTACAGACTCATACAGGTCTCACTCCCTTATTGTCTGCCGGGGGATGTGCTACTAGTGATATAACTCATTAGCGTCCCCTACAGACTCATACAGGTCTCACTCCCCTATTGTCTGCCGGGGGATGTGCTACTAGTGATACAACTCATTAGCGCCCCCTACAGACTCATACAGGTCTCACTCCCTTATTGTCTGCCGGGGGATGTGCTACTAGTGATACAACTCATTAGCGCCCCCTACAGACTCATACAGGTCTCACTCCCTTATTGTCTGCCGGGGGATGTGCTACTAGTGATATAACTCATTAGCGCCCCCTACAGACTCATACAGGTCTCACTCCCTTATTGTCTGCCGGGGGATGTGCTACTAGTGATATAACTCATTAGCGCCCCCTACAGACTCATACAGGTCTCACTCCCTTATTGTCTGCCGGGGGATGTGCTACTAGTGATATAACTCATTAGCGCCCCCTACAGACTCATACAGGTCTCACTCCCTTATTGTCTGCCGGGGGATGTGCTACTAGTGATATAACTCATTAGCGCCCCCTACAGACTCATACAGGTCTCACTCCCTTATTGTCTGCCGGGGGATGTGCTACTAGTGATATAACTCATTAGCGCCCCCTACAGACTCATACAGGTCTCACTACCTTATTGTCTGCCGGGGATGTGCTACTAGTGATATAACTCATTAGCGCCCCCTACAGACTCATACAGGTCTCATTCCCTTATTGTCTGCCGGGGGATGTGCTACTAGTGATATAACTCATTAGCGCCCCCTACAGACTCATACAGGTCTCACTCCCTTATTGTCTGCCGGGGGATGTGCTACTAGTGATATAACTCATTAGCGCCCTCTACACACTCATACAGGTCTCACTCCCTTATTGTCTGCCGGGGGATGTGCTACTAGTGATATAACTCATTAGCGCCCCCTACAGACTCATACAGGTCACTCCCTTATTGTCTGCCGGGGGATGTGCGACTAGTGATATAACTCATTAGCGCCCCCTACAGACTCATACAGGTCTCACTCATTGTCTGCCGGGGGTTGTGCTACTAGTGATATAACTCATTAGCGCCCCCTACAGACTCATACAGGTCTCACTCCCTTATTGTCTGGCGGGGATGTACTATTAGTGATAGAACTCATTAGCGCCCCCTACAGACTCATACAAGTCTCACTACCTTATTGTCTGCCGGGGGATGTGCTACTAGTGATATAACTCATTAGCGCCCCCTACAGACTCATACAGGTCTCACTCCCTTATTGTCTGCCGGGGGATGTGCTACTAGTGATATAACTCATTAGCGCCCCCTACAGACTCATACAGGTCTCACTCCCTTATTGTCTGCTGGGGGATGTGCTACTAGTGATATAACTCATTAGCGGCCCCTACAGGTCTCACTCCCTTATTGTCTGCCGGGGGATGTGCTACTAGTGATATAACTCATTAGCGCCCCCTACAGACTCATACAGGTCTCACTACCTTATTGTCTGCTGGGGGATGTCCTACTAGTGATATAACTCATTAGCGCCCCCTACAGACTTATACAGGTCTCACTACCTTATTGTCTGCCGGGGGATGTGCTACTAGTGATATAACTCATTAGCGCCCCCTACAGACTCATACAGGTCTCACTCCCTTATTGTCTGCCGGGGGATGTGCTACTAGTGATATAACTCATTAGCCCCCCTTACAGACTCATACAGATCTCACTCCCTTATTGTCTGCCGGGGGATGTGCGACTAGTGATATAACTCATTAGCGCCCCCTACAGACTCGTACAGGTCTCACTCCCTTATTGTCTGCCGGGGGATGTGCTACTAGTGATATAACTCATTAGCGCCCCCTACAGACTCGTACAGGTCTCACTACCTTATTGTCTGCCGGGGGATGTGCTACTAGTGATATAACTCATTAGCGCCCCCTACAGACTCGTACAGGTCTCACTCCCTTATTGTCTGCCGGGGGATGTGCTACTAGTGATATAACTCATTAGCGCCCCCTACAGACTCGTACAGGTCTCACTCCCTTATTGTCTGCCGGGGGATGTGCTACTAGTGATATAACTCATTAGCGCTCCCTACAGACTCGTACAGGTCTCACTCCCTTATTGTCTGCCGGGGGATGTGCTACTAGTGATATAACTCATTAGCGCCCCCTACAGACTCATACAGGTCTCACTCCCTTATTGTCTGCCGGGGGATGTGCTACTACCCTCTACAGACTCATACAGGTCTCACTCCCTTATTGTCTGCCGGGGGATGTGCTACTAGTGATATAACTCATTAGTGCCCCCTACAGACTCATACAGGTCTCACTCCCTTATTGTCTGCCGGGGGATGTGCTACTAGTGATATAACTCATTAGCGCCCCCTACAGACTCATACAGGTCTCACTCCCTTATTGTCTGCCGGGGATGTGCTACTAGTGATATAACTCATTAGCGCCCCCTACAGACTCATACAGGTCTCACTCATTATTGTCTGCCGGGGGTTGTGCTACTAGTGATATAACTCATTAGCGCCCCCTACAGACTCATACAGGTCTCACTCCCTTATTGTCTGCTGGGGGATGTGCTACTAGTGATATAACTCATTAGCGCCCCCTACAGACTCATACAGGTCTCACTCATTATTGTCTGCCGGGGGATGTGCAATTAGTGATATAACTCATTAGCGCCCCCTACACACTCATACAGGTCTCACTACCTTATTGTCTGCCGGGGGATGTGCTACTAGTGATATAACTCATTAGCGCCCCCTACAGACTCATACAGGTCTCACTACCTTATTGTCTGCCGGGGGATGTGCTACTAGTGATATAACTCATTAGCACCCCGTACAAACTCATACAGGTCTCACTCCCTTATTGTCTGCCGGGGGATGTGCTACTAGTGATATAACTCATTAGCGCCCCCTACAGACTCATACAGGTCTCACTCCCTTATTGTCTGCCGGGGGATGTGCTACTAGTGATATAACTCATTAGCGCCCCCTACAAACTCATACAGGTCTCACTCCCTTATTGTCTGCCGGGGGATGTGCAACTAGTGATATAACTCATTAGCGCCCCCTACAAACTCATACAGGTCTCACTCCCTTATTGTCTGCCGGGGGATGTGCTACTAGTAATATAACTCATTAGTGCCCCCTACAGACTCATACAGGTCATACTACCTTATTGTCTGCTGGGGATGTACTACTAGTGATATAACTCATTAGCGCCCCCTACAGACTCGTACAGGTCTCACTCCCTTATTGTCTGCCGGGGGATGTGCTACTAGTGATATAACTCATTAGCGCCCCCTACAGACTCATACAGGTCTCACTACCTTATTGTCTGCCGGGGGATGTACTACTAGTGATATAACTCATTAGCGCCCCCTACAGACTCATACAGGTCTCACTACCTTATTGTCTGCCGGGGATATGCTACTACTGATAAAACTCATTAGCGCCCCCTACAGACTCATACAGTTCTCACTCCCTTATTGTCTGCCGGGGGATGTGCTACTAGTGATATAACTCATTAACGCTCCCTACAGACTCATACAGGTCTAACTCCCTTATTGTCTGCCGGGGGATGTGCAACTAGTGATATAACTCATTAGCACCCCCTACAGACTCATACAGGTCTCACTACCTTATTGTCTGCCGGGGATGTGCTACTAGTGATATAACTCATTAGCGCCCCCTACAGACTCATACAGGTCTCACTACCTTATTGTCTGGCGGGGGATGTGCTACTAGTGATATAACTCATTAGCGCCCCCTACAGGTCTCACTACCTTATTGTCTTCCGGGGGATGTGCTACTAGTGATATAACTCATTAGCGCCCCCTACAGGTCTCACTACCTTATTGTCTGCCGGGGGATGTGCTACTAGTGATATAACTCATTAGCGCCCCCTACAGGTCTCACTACCTTATTGTCTGCCGGGGATGTGCTACTAGTGATATAACTCATTAGCGCCCCCTACAGACTCATACAGGTCTCACTCCCTTATTGTCTGCCGGGGGATGTGCTACTAGTGATATAACTTATTAGCGCCCCCTACAGGTCTCACTCATTATTGTCTGCTGGGGATGCGCTACTTGTGATATAACTCATTAGCGCCCCCTTCAGGTCTCACTACCTTATTGTCTTCCGGGGGATATGCTACTAGTGATATAACTCATTAGCGCCCCCTACAGACTCATAAAGGTCTCACTCCCTTATTGTCTGCCGGGGGATGTGCTACTAGTGATATAACTTATTAGCGCCCCCTACAGGTCTCACTCATTATTGTCTGCCGGGGATGCGCTACTTGTGATATAACTTATTAGCGCCCCCTACAGACTCATAAAGGTCTCACTACCTTATTGTCTGCCGGGGATGTGCTACTAGTGATATAACTCATTAGCGCCCCCTACAGACTCATAAAGGTCTCACTCCCTTATTGTCTGCCGGGGGATGTGCTACTAGTGATATAACTTATTAGCGCCCCCTACAGGTCTCACTCATTATTGTCTGCCGGGGATGCGCTACTTGTGATATAGCTCATTAGCGCCCCCTACAGGTCTCACTACCTTATTGTCTGCCGGGGGATGTGCTACTAGTGATATAACTCATTAGCGCCCCCTACAGACTCATACAGGTCTCACTCCCTTATTGTCTGCCGGGGATGTGCTACTAGTGATATAACTCATTAGCGCCCCCTACAGACTCATACAGGTCTCACTCTCTTATTGTCTGCCGGGGATGTGCTACTAGTGATATAACTCATTAGCGCCCCCTACAGACTCATACAGGTCTCACTACCTTATTGTTTTCCGGGGGATGTGCTACTAGTGATATAACTTATTAGCGCCCCCTACAGGTCTCACTCATTATTGTCTGCCGGGGATGCGCTACTTGTGATATAACTCATTAGCGCCCCCTACAGGTCTCACTACCTTATTGTCTTCCGGGGATGTGCTACTAGTGATATAACACTACAGAGGAGTTAGCAGAACACATCAGGTAAGTAAATGACAAAAGAGGCATATATGTGTAGCCATTAAACAACAACTAGCTCACACTTGTGCATTGCTGCTCCTGGGTCTACTCGCTTTAGAACAAATAATACAAAGAGAATGAAGCCAATTTGATAAAAGACGTAAATTGAAAAAGTTTATTACAATTGCTGCTCTATCTGAACCATGAAAGTTTTATGACCTTTTTTGCACGTGGGCCAGAGGTTTATAAAATAATGTAAGACAGTAGCGTGCAAAAACATAAATTATGCTTACCTGATAATTTCATTCCATCTGTGGGAGGAGAGTCCACTGCTTCATTCATTACTTGTGGGAATTAAGAACCTGGCCACCAGGAGGAGGCAAAGACACTCCAGCCAAAGGATAAAATACCTCCCCCACTCCCCTCATCCCCCAGTCATTCTGCCGAGGAAACAAGGAACAGTATGAAAAATATCAGGGTATAAATGGTGTCAGAAGAATAAAATTAAATTTAGGTCCGCCCACCGGAGAAACGGGCGGGAACAGTGGACTCTCCTCCCACAGATGGAAATGAAATTATCAGGTAAGCATAATTTATGTTTTCCATCTTAATGGGGAGGAGAGTCCACTGCTTCATTCATTACTTGTGGGAACAAATACCCAAGCTCTAGAAGACACTGAATGAGAAAACGGGAGGGTAAAAGGAGGTGGACCCTAAGCTGAGGGCACCACAGCCTGCAGAACCTTTCTCCCAAAAGCTGCTTTTGCAGAAGCAAAAACATCAAATTTGTAACATTTTGCAAAAGTACTGTATGTAAGGAAGACCAAGTTTCCGCCTTACAAATCTGCTCCACAGATGCCTCGTTCTTAAAAGCCCAAAAAGAGGCCATAGCCCTAGTTGAGTGAACCGTAATCGTCTGAGGAGGCTTTTGCTCCTCAACCAAAAAGACAGTGAAGTGGAAGAGGCCAGACAGTGAAGTGGAAGAGGCCCTCTGTCCCTTGCGCTTCCCTGAATACACAACAAATAAAGACGAAGTCTGTCTGAAGTCCATCGTGGCCTGAAGATAAAACTTCAAGGCCCGAACCATGTCCAAATTATGAAGCAACCTTTCCTTTGACGAAGAAGGTTTAGGACACAAGGAAGGAACTACTATTTCCTGATTGATGTTACGATTCAACACGACCTTGGGAAGAAAACCCAATCCAGTGCGAAGAACAGCCTTATCAGAGTGAAAAATCAGGTAAGGAGGCTCACATTGCAAGGCCGCTAGCTCAGAGACTCTGCAAGCCGATGCAATAGCCAGTAGGAATAGCACTTTCCAGGAAAGAAGTTTAATGTCAAGCGCATGCATAGGCTCAAACGAAACCCTCTGCAAAATCTTAAGAACCAAATTTAAGCTCCAAGGAGGAGCAGAATTTCGAAAGACAGGTCCGATCCTAAACAGAGCCTAAACAAAAAAGACTGAATATCAGGAAGCTCCACTAGCTTCTTGTGCAACAGTACAGATAAGGCAGAAATCTGACCATTTAAGGAACTGGCAGCAAGACCCTTATCCAGTCCATCCTGGAGAAAGGCCAGAATCCTGGATACCCTAACCTTGTGCCAGGGGTATCCACGTTCCTCACACCAGGTCAAGTAGGTCCTCCACACCTTATGATAAATGCGATGAGTGACCGGCTTCCTGGCCTAAATGAGAGTATCAATCACTCTCTCCGAAAATCCTCTCTTGGCTAAGACTAGGCGTTCAATCCCCATGCAGTCAGCCTCAGAGAATCAAGATTTTGGTGTAGAAATGGACCTTGATCCAGCAGATCTCTGCGATAGGGTAACCTCCATGGAGGAGATGATGACATCCCCACCAGATCCGCAAACCACATCCTCCGCGGCCACGGCGGAGCAATCAGAATAGCCGAAGCTTGCTCCTGCTTGATACGGGCTACTACACAAGGTAGAAGTGGCAACGGTGGGAAAATGTAAAGTAGGTTGAACTCCCAGGGCACCGCTAAGGCATCTATCAGCTCTGCCTGGGGATCTCTGGACCGCGACCTGTATCTGGGTAGCTTGAAGTTGAGTCTTGATGCCATGAGATCTATCTCCGGCGTCGCCCATCTGATGCAGATCTCCATGAACACCTCGGGATGTAGAGACCATTCCCCCAGATGAAACGATTGTCTGCTGAGAAAATCTGCTTCCCAGTTGTCCACACCCAGAATGTGGATCGCTGAGAAGGAACAATTGTGGATCTCTGCCTACTCCAGAATCCGAGATACTTCCCTCATGGCTAGGGAGCTTCTCTTTCCCCCTGATGGTTTATGTAAGCCCCCGAGTTAATGTTGCCCGACTGGAACCTGATGAATCGGGATGACCCCAGGGGGGCCAAGCCCTCAGAGCGTTGAATATCGCCCGGAGTTCAAAAATATTTATTGGTAAACTCGACTACTCTCAAGTCCACCTGCCCTGTGCCTTTCTAGCACCCCAAACAGCTCCCCATCCTGATAGACTTGCGTCCGTGGTCACAATATCCTAGGATGGTCTCAGGAAGGATGTCCCCTGGGACAGCTGTCCCGGACAGGTCCACCAAGAGAGGGACTCCCTCGTTCATATGTCCAGAGATATCTGATGGGATAGATCTGAGTGATCGCCGTTCCACTGCCTCAACATGCATAACTTAATAGGTCTGAGATGGAACCTAGCGAATGGAATGACATCTATGCTGGATACCATGAGCCCAATCACCTCCATACACCTGGTCACAGATGTCCTTGATGAGGTCTGAAGGGCAAGACAGTTGGACGCAATCTTGGAACGTCTCTGATCTGTCAAGAATATCTTAATGGAAATAGAATCTATTATCGTTTCCAGAAATGCCACCCTGTTGCTGGGGACCAGAGAGCTCTTTTTTCGTTGATCTTCCATCCATGGGATCAAAGGAGAAGAGCCCTCGAGTGATCCTCCACAAGACTGCAGGACGGAGCCTGGACCAGAATATCATCTAAGTAAGGGGCCACTGCAATACCTCTGGCTCTTGAAACCTCGAGAAGCTATCCCAGAACCTTCGTAAAGACCCTTGGGGCAGTCGCCAGACCGAACGGTAGGGCCACAAACTGTTAGTGTTGGTCCAAAAATGCTAATCTTAGAAACTTGAAGTGGTCCTTGTGGATTGGCAAATGAAGGTAAGCATCCTTCAAATCTATTGTCGTCATAAACTGCCTCTCCTGAACTAGGGGCAGAATCGATCTGATCGTCTCCATTTTGAACGATGGGACTGACAGAAACTTGTTTAGGCACTTTATGTCCAGACTCTCTTTCTGCTAGAGGGACTGAGGCGATAACTCAGAGAGAGGAGAGATCCCTAACATAACTTAAGAAGACCTCTCTCTTCTCTGGTCTTGAAGATAGATTTGACAGGAGGAATCAGCTTTTGGATGGATGAGTGTTGAATCCTACCCTGTAGCCCTGGACTATGACCTCCAGAACCCAAGGGTCCTGAACGTCTCTTATGAAGGGCTCCGCAAAAAGAGATAGTCTGCCCCTACGCGATCCAGAGACAACAATTTTGTCTCGGTGGGCTTCTTACTCTGCTTGGTATTGTTCCAAGGGTGAGCTGGCTTCCAAGAACCCTTGGACTGCTCGGCTTTCGCAGCAGGCTGCCGGCGTTGAGACTTGTCCGAACGAAAAGAGACGAAAAGTAGAACCCTTAGGCTTATTCTTCTTATCCTGCGGTAGGAAAGCACCCTTGCCCCCCGTGACCGTGGATATAATAGAGTCCAAACTTGGACCAAAGAGAACTTTTCCCTGTAATGGGAGGGAAAGTAATCGAGACTTGGAAGTAATGTCCGCAGACCACGACTTAAGCCACAGAGCCCTGCAGGCCAGAAGAAAAAAAACCTGAAGTCTTGGCATTCAGGTGAATAATCTGCATATTTGCATCACAGATGAACGAATAAACAACCCTTAAGGCCTTAATTCATTCCTATATCTCCTCGAGGGGGTCTCCACCTCGACCATAGCTGACAGAGCATCACATCAATAGGCAGCAGCTCCAGTCACCGCAGTGACTGCCGCTGCTGGTTGAAAAATGAAACCTGTGAGTTGGAAAATCTTCCTTAACATGGACTCTATCTTTTTGTCCATGGGCTCCTTGAACGAAGAGCTATCTTCGAGCGGAATAGTCGTTCGCTTAGCGAGAGTGGAAATAGCACCATCCACCTTAGGAATGGCCCCCCACAGCTCAAGCTGCGAATCCAGAATGGGGAACAGCTTTTTAAAGGAAGAAGAGGGGTAAAATGATGAGCCAAGTTTATCCCACTCATTCTTAATAATGTTAGCCATTTTAATGGGAACCGGGAAGGTCTGTAGTACCACCCTGTCCTCGTAAACCCTATCTAGTTTATGGATCGAAGGTTCCTCCGGCAATTTCGCTTCGGGAACCTCTAACGTAGCTAACACCTCTTTTAGCAGAAAGCGTAAATGCTCCATCTTAAACTTAAAATCTGGCTACTCCGTGGACAGAGGCCTAGATGTTGCCGATTCCAACCCAGAAGAAGCGTCCTCCGAAAAAGTCGGAGTCACCTTCATCAGCGGATAATCTGTCAGAGGAATCCAGCGAAGTTGATGACCCCTGGGACAGATAGCTTTGATTCACCTTTTGCGTGCGCTTAGCAGGGCGTGGTAAGGCATTGAAGGCCCCAAATACCGCCGTCTAAGTGCTCAGCAAAATCTGGAGGCCAACAGGCCCCTCCCGCGGGAGGATTAGTATTGGCCTGGGGAGCAGAATGTGCAACCGGAGATGAATGTAGGGAACGCACCTTGTGGGACGGAGAACCCTCAGAGGTGGACGGCTCAGTTGTACTAAATACCATATTCCTTTTAGATATTGCAATCTTATCAAAGCATGTGGAACAGAGTTTAGCAGGCGGATCAACCAGAACCTCATCACAATAGACACAGTTGTTAGGTTTAATTAAAGAGGGAGTACCCTCTAACATATCAGAGTCCTCCATAGCTTGCAGCTTTATTATGGTCTAGATATAAACTAAATGGTACCTTTATATCCCAATGGCCAGGGCACTCGCCACCTCCTATGAACCGGACAACAGAGAAAACGCTTTGTCTCCTGCAACCGTCGGTCGAGAAGAGGAAGTTGAAGAGGCCACACACGGTCACATGGAGTGCCATGCAGGAACCTCCCCTGCACTAAAGAGAAAACGCACACAAAAAATGCTGTGCCGATATCTCAAAAACTGTTCCACTAGGTAGAGCCTCATCTCACACATGTTGCAGCATAAACACAATAAACCGAAGAAAACCTTGTGTACAAATCCTCCCTGTTCAATAACCTCCATTCCTGGGGTATTAACCCTTGATTCTTATGATTATGATGTACATAATCAAACGATCTTACGCCGTGGAACAGGAACACGGCCTTTCAAGTGTGACAGGTTAGTAGCGTCGCTCCTGACATGGACTTGAGTGAAGAAAGCAGGCAGCAAAACTCGTCAACACTGATTGCTTATGGAGCTGTTAATATGAGTCGGGATGGGTTCGCAGAAAGACTCTCCCTGCATCTCTGGACTCTAACTTTCACCCATGCTCTCACTGAGAGGCTGACAGGACTACTTAAAACTCCAGTCCCATAGCGAAGAGTACGACCCTCCATAAGAGACTACTCCAAATCTTCCGACACTTCTCCTGTAACGAAGAAGAATGACTGGGGGATAAGGGGAGTGGGGGAGGTATTTAAGCCTTTGGCTAGGGTGTCTTTGCCTCCTTCTGGTGGCCAGGTTCTTAATTCCCACAAGTAATGAATGAAGCAGTGGACTCTCCTCCCATAAAGATGGAAATGATACCGAAGATCACCACATGAAATTATATGCGACACTGAAACTTGCAGTATAGTATGAAATATAAAAAGCAAAGCTGCAGATCCTATATGAATAAATACACATCATGTACGGAACATTAGCCAAAAAAAGAAACCACATAATTGCTGTTCCAGAGGTGCATTATTTAAAATGTTTTCCCTTATGGGGGAACCGCGTCACATTGCAGAATCCAAAGGACAGAGGTAACCGGCCAGGACGAGGAGGGGCTTATACAACCTGAAAAAGGTGGGGCTTTGTGATTCTATCTGCTCCCCATATAGGTGAGTGCTACTAGGGTTAGCCAAGATAAAGGGTTTTCATGCACCAGATCAATATTTCAAAATTGATTGAGATACTATGATATGTTGGGTAAAAAAAACTCTTAACTGTCTAATGCTACTGTCGCCCCATCCAAAGTGTCTGAATTTGTAATGGAAAACATCATATGGTGGCTGCAATGTGTTTCATTGTAAAGCTTATACCAGAAATAAGATGACTGAATTAGATCGAAAAAGCTGAATCCACTAAAACAGGGTTCTTCAAACCACGTGTCGGGACACATTACTGGGTTGCAACACCATGTTTACTGGATCGTGACTTGTGTGTGTGTGTTGTAGGAGTGTGTGTGTGTTGTAGGAGTGTGTATGTGTGTGTTGTAGGAGTGTGTGTGTTGTAGGAGTGTGTATGTGTGTGTTGTAGGAGTGTGTGTGTGTGTTGTAGGAGTGTGTATGTGTGCGTTGTAGGAGCGTGTATGTGTGTGTTGTAGGAGTGTGTGTGTGTGTGTTGTAGGAGTGTGTGTTGTAGGAGTGTGTGTTGTAGGAGTGTGTGTGTGTGTGTTGTAGGAGTGTGTGTGTGTGTGTGTGTGTTGTAGGAGTGTGTGTGTGTGTGTTGTAGGAGTGTGTGTGTTGTAGGAGTGTATATGTGTGTGTTGTAGGAGTGTATATGTGTGTGTTGTAGGAGTGTGCGTGTGTGTGTTGTATGAGTGTGTGTGTGTGTGTGTTGTATAAGTGTGTGTGTGGTGGGTGTGTGGTGTACCTGTGTGTGTTGTATGAGAGTGTGTGGTGTGTGTAATGAATGAGTGTGTGTGTGATGTGTCTGTTTTATGAGAGTTTGTGTGTGTTGTATGAATGAGTGTGGTGTGTATTGAAAGCTGCACTGATTATTAGTGACAGATACAGTGTGCAGCCTGTAGTATACAGTGATAAGACCTTACCCTATATTAGCACTAGGCTTCTCACACACTGTACTGATTATTAGTGACAGATACAAACACTGTGCAGCCTGTAGTATACAGTGATAAGGCCTTACCCTATATTAGCACTAGGCTTCTCACACACTGTACTGATTATTAGTGACAGATACAAACACTGTGCAGCCTGTAGTATACAGCAATAAGACCTTACCCTATATTAGCACTAGGCTTCTCACACACTGTACTGATTATTAGTGACAGATACAAATAGTGTGCAGCCTGTAGTATACAGTGATAAGGCCTTACCCTATATTAGCACTAGGCTTCTCACACACTGTACTGATTATTAGTGACAGATACAAACACTGTGCAGCCTGTAGTATACAGTGATAAGGCCTTACCCTATATTAGCACTAGGCTTCTCACACACTGTACTGATTATTAGTGACAGATACAAACACTGTGCAGCCTGTAGTATACAGTGATAAGGCCTTACCCTATATTAGCACTAGGCTTCTCACACACTGTACTGATTATTAGTGACAGATACAAACACTGTGCAGCCTGTAGTATACAGTGATAAGGCCTTACCCTATATTAGCACTAGGCTTCTCACACACTGTACTGATTATTAGTGACAGATACAAACAAACACTGTGCAGCCTGTAGTATACAGTGATAAGGCCTTACCCTATATTAGCACTAGGCTTCTCACACACTGTACTGATTATTAGTGACAGATACAAACACTGTGCAGCCTGTAGTATACAGTGATAAGGCCTTACCCTATATTAGCACTAGGCTTCTCACACACTGTACTGATTATTAGTGACAGATACAAACACTGTGCAGCCTGTAGTATACAGTGATAAGGCCTTACCCTATATTAGCACTAGGCTTCTCACACACTGTACTGATTATTAGTGACAGATACAAACACTGTGCAGCCTGTAGTATACAGTGATAAGGCCTTACCCTATATTAGCACTAGGCTTCTCACACACTGTACTGATTATTAGTGACAGATACAAACACTGTGCAGCCTGTAGTATACAGTGATAAGGCCTTACCCTATATTAGCACTAGGCTTCTCACACACTGTACTGATTATTAGTGACAGATACAACACTGTGCAGCCTGTAGTATACAGTGATAAGGCCTTACCCTATATTAGCACTAGGCTTCTCACACACTGTACTGATTATTAGTGACAGATACAAACACTGTGCAGCCTGTAGTATACAGTGATAAGGCCTTACCCTATATTAGCACTAGGCTTCTCACACACTGTACTGATTATTAGTGACAGATACAGTGAGCAGCCTGAAGTATACAGTGATAAGGCCTTACCCTATATTAGCACTAGGCTTCTCACACACTGTACTGATTATTAGTGACAGATACAACACTGTGCAGCCTGTAGTATACAGTGATAAGGCCTTACCCTATATTAGCACTAGGCTTCTCACACACTGTACTGATTATTAGTGACAGATACACACACTGTGCAGCCTGTAGTATACAGTGATAAGGCCTTACCCTATATTAGCACTAGGCTTCTCACACACTGTACTGATTATTAGTGACAGATACAAACACTGTGCAGCCTGTAGTATACAGTGATAAGGCCTTACCCTATATTAGCACTAGGCTTCTCACACACTGTACTGATTATTAGTGACAGATACAAACACTGTGCAGTCTGTAGTATACAGCAATAAGGCCTTACCCTATATTAGCACTAGGCTTCTCACACACTGTACTGATTATTAGTGACAGATACAAACACTGTGCAGCCTGTAGTATACAGCAATAAGGCCTTACCCTATATTAGCACTAGGCTTCTCACACACTGTACTGATTATTAGTGACAGATACAAACACTGTGCAGCCTGTAGTATACAGTGATAAGGCCTTACCCTATATTAGCACTAGGCTTCTCACACACTGTACTGATTATTAGTGACAGATACAAACACTGTGCAGCCTGTAGTATACAGTGATAAGGCCTTACCCTATATTAGCACTAGGCTTCTCACACACTGTACTGATTATTAGTGACAGATACAGTGTGCAGCCTGTAGTATACAGTGATAAGGCCTTACCCTATATTAGCACTAGGCTTCTCACACACTGTACTGATTATTAGTGACAGATACAACAGTGTGCAGCCTGTAGTATACAGTGATAAGGCCTTACCCTATATTAGCACTAGGCTTCTCACACACTGTACTGATTATTAGTGACAGATACAAACTGTGCAGCCTGTAGTATACAGTGATAAGGCCTTTCCCTATATTAGCACTAGGCTTCTCACACACTGTACTGATTATTAGTGACAGATACAGTGTGCAGCCTGTAGTATACAGTGATAAGGCCTTACCCTATATTAGCACTAGGCTTCTCACACACTGTACTGATTATTAGTGACAGATACAAACACTGTGCAGCCTGTAGTATACAGTGATAAGGCCTTACCCTATATTAGCACTAGGCTTCTCACACACTGTACTGATTATTAGTGACAGATACAGTGTGCAGCCTGTAGTATACAGTGATAAGGCCTTACCCTATATTAGCACTAGGCTTCTCACACACTGTACTGATTATTAGTGACAGATACACTGTGCAGCCTGTAGTATACAGTGATAAGGCCTTACCCTATATTAGCACTAGGCTTCTCACACACTGTACTGATTATTAGTGACAGATACACTGTGCAGCCTGTAGTATACAGTGATAAGGCCTTACCCTATATTAGCACTAGGCTTCTCACACACTGTACTGATTATTAGTGACAGATACAAACACTGTGCAGCCTGTAGTATACAGTGATAAGGCCTTACCCTATATTAGCACTAGGCTTCTCACACACTGTACTGATTATTAGTGACAGATACAGTGTGCAGCCTGTAGTATACAGTGATAAGGCCTTACCCTATATTAGCACTAGGCTTCTCACACACTGTACTGATTATTAGTGACAGATACAAACAGTGTGCAGCCTGTAGTATACAGTGATAAGGCCTTACCCTATATTAGCACTAGGCTTCTCACACACTGTACTGATTATTAGTGACAGATACAGTGTGCAGCCTGTAGTATACAGTGATAAGGCCTTACCCTATATTAGCACTAGGCTTCTCACACACTGTACTGATTATTAGTGACAGATACAAACAGTGTGCAGCCTGTAGTATACAGTGATAAGGCCTTACCCTATATTAGCACTAGGCTTCTCACACACTGTACTGATTATTAGTGACAGATACAAACACTGTGCAGCCTGTAGTATACAGTGATAAGGCCTTACCCTATATTAGCACTAGGCTTCTCACACACTGTACTGATTATTAGTGACAGATACAAACACTGTGCAGCCTGTAGTATACAGTGATAAGGCCTTACCCTATATTAGCACTAGGCTTCTCACACACTGTACTGATTATTAGTGACAGATACAGTGTGCAGCCTGTAGTATACAGTGATAAGGCCTTACCCTATATTAGCACTAGGCTTCTCACACACTGTACTGATTATTAGTGACAGATACAAACAAACACTGTGCAGCCTGTAGTATACAGTGATAAGGCCTTACCCTATATTAGCACTAGGCTTCTCACACACTGTACTGATTATTAGTGACAGATACAAACACGTGTGCAGCCTGTAGTATACAGTGATAAGGCCTTACCCTATATTAGCACTAGGCTTCTCACACACTGTACTGATTATTAGTGACAGATACAAACACTGTGCAGCCTGTAGTATACAGTGATAAGGCCTTACCCTATATTAGCACTAGGCTTCTCACACACTGTACTGATTATTAGTGACAGATACAAACACTGTGCAGCCTGTAGTATACAGTGATAAGGCCTTACCCTATATTAGCACTAGGCTTCTCACACACTGTACTGATTATTAGTGACAGATACAAACACTGTGCAGCCTGTAGTATACAGTGATAAGGCCTTACCCTATATTAGCACTAGGCTTCTCACACACTGTACTGATTATTAGTGACAGATACAAACAGTGTGCAGCCTGTAGTATACAGTGATAAGGCCTTACCCTATATTAGCACTAGGCTTCTCACACACTGTACTGATTATTAGTGACAGATACAAACAGTGTGCAGCCTGTAGTATACAGTGATAAGGCCTTACCCTATATTAGCACTAGGCTTCTCACACACTGTACTGATTATTAGTGACAGATACAAACACTGTGCAGCCTGTAGTATACAGTGATAAGGCCTTACCCTATATTAGCACTAGGCTTCTCACACACTGTACTGATTATTAGTGACAGATACAAACACTGTGCAGCCTGTAGTATACAGTAATAAGGCCTTACCCTATATTAGCACTAGGCTTCTCACACACTGTACTGATTATTAGTGACAGATACACTGTGCAGCCTGTAGTATACAGTGATAAGGCCTTACCCTATATTAGCACTAGGCTTCTCACACACTGTACTGATTATTAGTGACAGATACAGTGTGCAGCCTGTAGTATACAGTGATAAGGCCTTACCCTATATTAGCACTAGGCTTCTCACACACTGTACTGATTATTAGTGACAGATACAGTGTGCAGCCTGTAGTATACAGTGATAAGGCCTTACCCTATATTAGCACTAGGCTTCTCACACACTGTACTGATTATTAGTGACAGATACAAACACTGTGCAGCCTGTAGTATACAGTGATAAGGCCTTACCCTATATTAGCACTAGGCTTCTCACACACTGTACTGATTATTAGTGACAGATACAAACAGTGTGCAGCCTGTAGTATACAGTGATAAGGCCTTACCCTATATTAGCACTAGGCTTCTCACACACTGTACTGATTATTAGTGACAGATACAAATAGTGTGCAGCCTGTAGTATACAGTGATAAGGCCTTACCCTATATTAGCACTAGGCTTCTCACACACTGCACTTGTATTATTAGTGACTGATACAAACTACTGTGCAGCCTGTATATACAGTGATAAGTAAGCCTTACCCTATATTAGCACTAACTAGGCTTCTCACACACTGTACGATTATTAGTGACAGATACAAACACTGTGCAGGCCTGTAGTATACAGTTAATAAGGCCTTACCCTATATTAGAAACTAGTCTTTCTCCACACCCTGTAACTGATTAATAGTGACAGATACAAACACTGTGCAGCCTGTAGTATAAAGGTGATAAGGCCTTACCCTATATTAGCACTAGGCTTCTCCCACACTGTACTGATTATATATTGACATAGTTCAACACACTGTACGTTATAGGAAACAGGTGCGCTGTAAAGATAAGGCCTTACCCTATATTAGCACTAGGCTTCTCACCACACTGCTACTGATTATTAGTGACAGATACAAACACTGTGCAGCCTGTAGTATACAGTGATAAGGCCTTACCTATATTAGCACTAGGCTTCTCACACACTGTACTGATTATTAGTGACAGATACAAACACTGTGCAGCCTGTAGTATACAGTAATAAGGCCTTACCCTATATTAGCACTAGGCTTCTCACACACTGTACTGATTATTAGTGACAGATAGTGGCCTTACCCTATATTAGCACTAGGCTTCTCACACACTGTACTGATTATTAGTGACAGATACAGTGTGCAGCCCCTATATTAGTAGTACACACTGTACTGATATTATGACAGATAGGCCTTACCCTATATTAGCACTAGGCTTCTCACACACTGTACT